>NC_057813.1:411337821-411340859 GCF_018294505.1 Triticum aestivum | reverse complement strand
CTCACTGTTCATCCAATTGATCGGCTTCAGTTAGCAGCAGTAGCGAAGGAATCGCTCGATCGGGTTCAGTTAACAGACATTGATTGATCGCTCGGGTTCAGTAACGCGTAGCCTGCAGTGCAATCGCTCGGGTTCAGTTAGAGCCCAACGCCTCGCTTGGGTTCAGTTAGAGCCAACTCCTCGCACACACACGCGTACGTGTACGAGAGAAACGCGCATCGCTCGGCCCCCGACCTCCCACTGTAACCGAGAACTCCCTGAAATTTTCCTCGCCCTCGCTCCTACCACGGGTTTTTCCGTCATGGACGGCCCAAAGAATGTCATGCAGCTGCGTCTCCGGCCCGCCCAGGACAAAAAGCCCATTTTCCATCATGATTTTTTGTCATAGAAGTAGGATCCCACCACATCTATGATGATACAGGGTTTTGTCACAATTATCATCATAGAAGTGTCATATGTATGACAGGAAAAAAATTTGTTCGGCCCAAAATGTCACGGATGTGTCTTTTTTTGTAGTGTTGCGGCACTTCTCGTTGAGGACTTGGAGCAGTGCTGATGCAGGAGGGAAGAGTTGTTTCATATGCCTCACGACAACTTAAACCGATGAGCTAAATTATGCTACACACGATTTGGAGCTAGGAGCCGTAGTGCATGCATTGAAGACATGGAGACATTTTCTCATCGGAAACCATTGTGAGGTGTACACGGATCACAAGAGTTTGAAGTATATCTTCACACAGAAGGAGTTGAATCTCAGGCATAGGAGATGGTTGGAGCTCATCAAGGATTATGATATGAAGTTACACTGTCATCCCGGAAAGGCTAACGTAGTATCCGATGCATTGAGTCGCAAGAGTCATGTCAATACACTGATGACCCGAGAATTACCCAAGGAGTTAGTAGAGGATCTTCGCGAGCTATGTGTGGAAATAGTTCCGAGAGGTTATGTAGCAGCATTGGAAATTCAGTCTACTTTGATGGAAAAGATCAGATAAGCTCAAAAGACTAATAAGGAGATTGCTGAGATAAAGGAAAGGATGAGCAAAGGAAAGGATAAAGGATTTCATGAGGATGAGCACGATACTTTATGGTTTGAGGATCGTTTATACGTGCCTAATGACCCCGAGATCAGGAAGTTGATTCTGCAGGGGGGGCATGATTCGCCGTATTCGATTCACCCAGGAAATACCAAGATGTATCTAGATTTGAAGGACGGTTTCTGGTGGTCCAGAATGAAGAAGGATATTGCGGAGTATGTAGCAGTATGTGATGTATGTCAGGGAGTAAAGGCAGAGCATCAGAAGCCAGAAGGATTGCTACAGCCATTGTCGATACCCGAATGGAAGTGGGATAAGCTAGGCATGGATTTTATCATGGGTTTGCCGAAAACTCGTTTAGGCTATGACTCGATATGGGTAGTAGTCGATCAATTAATGAAGGTAGCTCATTTCATCCCAGTGAAGACCACTTACACTAGTGCTAAGTTGGCCAAGATATACATGACCAGGATCATATGTCTGCATGGAGTTCCGAGGACCATTGTATCAGATAGAGGAACCCAGTTTACCTCAAAGTTCTTGAATCAGTTGCATGAGACTTTGGGTAGTAGGCTAGATTTCAGTATAGCCTTTCATCCACAGACAGATGGACAGACCAAGAGAGTCAATCAGATTCTGGAGGACATGTTGAGAGCTTGTGCGCTAGATTATGGATCTAGTTGGCACAACAATTTGCCATATGCAGAGTTCTTTTACAGCAACAGTTATCAAGCTAGTTTGAAGATGGCCCCTTTCAAAGCTTTGTAAGGAAGGAGGTGCAGGACACCGTTGCTATGGGATGAAGTTGGAGATCTTCAGTTGTTTGGACCAGATTTGATTAAGGAGTCTGAAGAGAAGGTTAAACTGATTCGCGATAGACTCAAGGTAGCCTAGTCCAGGCAGAAGAGCTATGCGGATTCTAAACGCAAGGAGACAGTTTACGAAGTCGGAGACCAGTGTATCTTCGTGTGTCCCCGCTTCGAGGAGTTAAGCATTTTGGAGTTAAGGGAATATTAGCGCCCCATTTTGTGGGACCATACAAAGTTTTGGAGCACATGGGAGAAGTTGCTTACAAGTTGCAATTGCCAGAAGGATTGTCAGGAGTTCATGATGTGTTTCATGTTTCCCAATTGAAGAAGTGCCACACAGAGATGGCCGATATTCCTCTGAGAGATACAGTACCGCTGGAAGCGATTCAGTTGGATAGCGATTTGACTCTTCAAGGAGAAACCTGTGAAGATTCTCGAGTTTGCCAGCCAAGTCACACGCAACAAGGTTATCAAGTTCTGCAAAGTTCACTGGAGCCACCACACCAAGGATGAAGCCACCTGGGAACGAGTGGAAGACCTACGGAAGGACCACCCCCACCTATTTTCTAGCCAACCCGAATCTCGAGGGCGAGATTCATCTTAAGGGGGTAGGTTTGTAACATTCCAAATTTCAATTTGGAATGTTATACATTAGATCATCATTGCATGTCATATTTTATTGCATTTTGGTTGATCCAAGAAATTCTAAGCAACTCAAGGACCCATGGAGAGAGTTGGGGATTTCGTTATTTTCATATTTGAGTTTTCTCAAAAAATTTAAAAGAGGATCATTTGGTTTTAATTATTTTCTCTTCGAATATTTCTTATATGAAAATAAAAGAGAGGGGATAAAATGACTTCTCCAAAATAAAGAAATATTAGAGGAAAATATTAAAATCAAATAAGAGTTTTACTCAGAGTTTTATTGCTATTTTTATTTGAATTAGGGAAAAATGCGTTTTTCAAAATTGCAATAGAGGCCCAAATAAATGTTCACTTTGTCCGCAATATTATTAGAGGACCATGAAAATTTATTTCAGGATTTTTGGAGTCCGTTTAGTATTTTTTTTATTCGTTTTTCTGCGTCCAAATTTTTTATTAAAAAAAATTACCGCCTTACCGGGCAGTGGGCGACCCAGACTCTGCCGCCGCCCAGCCTTTATAAGCCAGCTTCCCCTTCCCTGCAGCCCGC
>NC_057813.1:411299803-411337515 GCF_018294505.1 Triticum aestivum | reverse complement strand
CGCCGGAGCCGCCGCCGCCGTCGCCGACCCCGCCGCCAGAGCCGCTCGCCGCCGCTGCCACCAACCCCGTCGCCGACGAGGTAGCCACCGCCACCATCGGTTCTCGCAAGAAAACTGATCGGTTTTTTTCGAAACCCTAGGTTATCTTCTTTAGATCGGTTTAATTTTTTTCTCGGTATAGTTAAATAGTGGACGTTCGTCCGTATGTTCGTTTTAACGAATGATGTTCATCAGTTAGCCGCAGACAGCGAACATTCGTTTGTTAGCCTGTTCGTCTTGTTTTATTTTCCAGGGTTTTTCCGAGATTATTTTCGATCGCGATTTCTGCCCTGATCTTCGTTTTAGTTTATCTTTTCGCCCGTTTATCCGATTCAGGTGATTCAAGCACCTAGATCTTCTTCTCGAAGCCCTCTTTCTGTTTAACCAACTTGAACAAGATTTTGGTACTGTAAAGTTTGACTTTAGTCCAGACTAGTAACGGATCTTGTTTCTTTCGCAGTTTGAGTTTCGTTGCTCCATTTGAGTTGATCCTTTTTGCAGACCGGAGTTCTTCGGTTGAACTTTCTGGTTAGATCTTTTATTTGAGTTTTACCCGTGCTTCTGTTTGAGTGCTTATGTATGTTATTGTTTGTTTGCGATAGAGTACCCGTAGTGCGAATCATGCTCCTACGAGTCTCTAGGTTTTGCGGATCATCAGCAAGGCAAGTAACACTTTGATCATACCTCTTTACTTCCCAGTTTTTATGCATTAGTTCAACCCTCAAACATTGCATGGTTAGGATGAAGGAAATATGCCCTAGAGGCAATAATAAAGTTATTATTCATTTCTTATTTCATGATAAATGTTTATTATTCATGCTAGAATTGTATTAACCGGAAATATAATACATGTGTGAATACATAGACAAACATTATGTCACTAGTATGCCTCTACCTGACTAGCTCATTGAATAAAAGATGGTTAAGTTTCCTGGCCATAGACATGAGTTGTCATTTGATTAACGGGAGCACATCATTAGAGAATGATGTGATTGACTTGCCCCATTTCGTTAGCTTAGCACTTGATCGTTTAGTATGTTGCTATCGCTTTCTTCATGACTTATACATGTTCCTATGACTATGAGATTATGCAACTCCCGTTTACCGGAGGAACACTTTGTGTGCTACCAAACATCACAATATAACTGAGTGATTATAAACAAGCTCTACAGGTGTCTCCGAAGGTACATGTTGAGTTGGCGTATTTCAAGATTAGGATTTGTCACTCCGATTGTTGGAGAGGTATCTCTGGGCCCTCTCGATAATGCACATAACTATAAGCCTTGCAAGCAATGTGACTAATGAGTTAGTTGCGGGATGATGCATTACATAACGAGTAAAGAGACTTGCCGGTAACGAGATTGAACTAGGTATTGAGATACCGACGATCGAATCTCGAGCAAGTAACATACCGATGACAAAGGGAACAACGTATGTTGTTATGCGGTTTGACTCATAAAGATCTTCGTAGAATATGTAGGAGCCAATATGAGCATCCAGGTTCCTCTATTGGTTATTGACCGGAGATGTGTCTCGGTCATGTCTACATAGTTCTCGAACCCGTAGGGTCCGCACGCTTAACGTTCAGTGACGATTTATATTATGAGTTATGTGTTTTGATGTACCGAAGGTAGTTTGGAGTCCCGAATGAGATCGGGGATATGACGAGGAGTCTCGAAATGGTCGAGACGTAAAGATTGATATATTGGACGACTGTATTCGGACATCGGAAAGGTTCCGAGTGATTCGGGTATTTTTCGGAGTGCCGGAGAATTACGAGAACTCGTATTGGGCCTTAATGGGCCATACGGAAAGGAGAGAAAGGCCTCAAAAGGTGGCCGCACCCCTCCCCATGGACTGGTCCGTATTGGACTAGGGAGGGGGGCGCCCCCATCCTTCTTTCCCCTTTTTCCTTCCCGTCTCCTATTCCTACAAAGAAAGGAGGAGTCCTACTCCTGGTGGGAGTAGGACTCCCCCCTTGGCGCGACCTCCTCCTTGGCCGGCCACCTCCCCCCTTGCTCCTTTATATACGGGGGCAGGGGGGCACCTCTAGACACACAAGTTGATCTGTTGATCTCTCCCAGCTGTGTGAGGTTCCCCCTCCACCATATTCCACCTCGGTAATATCGTAGGGTGCTTAGGCGAAGCTCTGCATCGGTAGCATCATCAACACCATCATCACGTCGTCGTGCTGACGGAACTCTCCCGCAAAGCTCTGCTGGATCGGAGTTCGTGGGACATCATCGAGCTGAACGTGTGCTAAACTCGGAGGTGTCGTACGTTCGGTACTTGGATCGGTCGGATCGTGAAGACGTAAGACTACATCAACCGCGTTGTGCTAACGCTTCCGCTTTTGGTCTACGAGGGTACGTGGACAACACTCTCCCCTATCGTTGCTATGCATCACCATGATCCTGTGTGTGCGTAGGAATTTTTTTTGAAATTACTACTTCTCCAACATAGGATCTGATTAACATGTGGGTTTTGGGAAGTAGATGATGAGGTAGAACCTATTGCCCTGTTTATTATCAAACCTTTCAGAGTTACTTCTACATTATGCTTATATTGCTATGCTATGCTCGCAGACGTGGTTTGGATGAGTGCATCCATCACAGATGTGAGTATTGTTAATTAATGGTTAACTTAAGGTGGCTACTTAAATACACATCTGGGTGGATTGCTTGAGGCACCCTGGAGTACCCAGTGGTTGTCAAGGCACCTGGAGAATCCAGTGTTGTCCTAGGATATCCCGGAGTACCCGTGTGATCATCCTACGGTTCGCCACCGAGGCTCAAAAGGATCATAAGATTATTCATGCTAGAAACTTCCGTGTGCAGCCACAAGCCATTATGGGCTCTGGCATAGTTGAGTAAGTTGCATGAAGCTCTTGAAGAGGTAGACTAGCATATGTAGTGGGTTGTAGGTGGTACTGTCTACCCAGAGTAGAGAGTTAATGCTTCAGAAAGACTGTGTCTCGAATCTCCGATCATGGATGTGTTCGAGTCTTGTGGGGAAAAGTGTGCAAACCTCTGCAGAGTGTATAAACTAATCATGGTTAGCTATGTCCCCGGTTATGGACATCTTGAGTATCTGGTTCTTGGATTATCATGTTGATCTCCTCACTCTTAAGTAATATGATTGGATTTAATGATGATTCTTAATTGGGATTGAGTTGGAGGAACCTTCTCAATATTTAACAACCACCATGATAGTTAAATAGAATTTGTTCCTTTGTTGTAGGGAAACATTGGCTTTATGAAAAACTGTAACCATAGAGCTTTCCACCAGCCATATATGCATGTAGTGATAGCATTCATTCTGTTCATTACTCTATGTGTTACATTGCTAGCATATTCCATGTGCTGACCCGTTTCGGGCTGCAACATCTCATGTTGCAGACTTTTAGACGATGAGTAAGGTGCCATAGGTCGTTTTCGTTCACTCGGCTATGCCGTTGGAGTTGATGGACTCACTTTATCTTCCAAGCCTTCCGCTGTTATCGTTTTTAGATGGCCTTAAGCCATATTATTGTAATAAGTTCTATTTTGAGACATTCGATGTAATAAGTGTGTGATTGAAACTCTATTATAAATCCTCAAGTACTGTGCATGTCAACATGACAGATCCAGGGATGACACTAATGCATAGAGACTAGACTGTTTGAGGTCTACTCGCTACATTGAGCTAGCCAAACGTTCACAACGTCTGCATCTGCTCCAGTAATACGTCTGTCACCTAATAGAGTAGCAAGGACATAATTCTTCTGTGAAGCAATGAGGATACACCTCAGATCATGGACCAAGTCCGCATTTTTGCTACTATCATCTTTTAACTTAGTTTTCTCTAGGAACAGATAAAAAACATAGGGAAGCTATAATGCGAGCTATAGATCTACACCATAATTTGCAAAATACTATCAGGACTAAGCTCATGATAAACTAAAATTCAATTAATCATATTACTTAAGAACTCCCACTTAGATAGACATCCCTCTAGTCATCTAAATGATGACGTGATCCAAATCAACTAAACCATGTCCGATCATCACGTGAGATGGAGTAGTTTTCAATGGTGAACATCACTATGTTGATCATATCTACTATATGATTCACGCTCGACCTTTCGGTCTTAGTGTTCCGAGGCCATATATGCATATGCTAGGCTCGTCAAGTTTAACCCAAGTATTTTGCGTGTGCAAAACTAGCTTGCACCCGTTGTATGTGAACGTAGAGCCTATCACACTCGGTCATCATGTGGTGTCTCAGCACGAAGAACTATCGCAACGGTGCATACTCAGGGAGGACAATTATACCTTGAAATTTTAGTAAGGGATCATCTTATAATAATACCGCCGAACTAAGCAAAATAAGAAGCATAAAAGATAAACATCACACGCAATCAAATATGTGACATGATATGGCCATCATCATCTTGTGCTTATGATCTCCATCTCCAAAGTACTATCATGATCTCCATTGTCACCAACATGACACCATGATCTCAATCATCTTGATCTCTATCAATGTGTCATCACATGGTCGTCTCGCCAACTATTGCTTTTGCAACTATTGCTATCGCATAGCGATAAAGTAAAGCAACTATATGGCGCTTGCATCTTATGCAATAAAGAGACAACCATAAGGCTCTTGTGAGTTGCCGATAACTTTAACAAAACATGATCATCTCATACAACAAATTATATCTTATCATGTCTTGACCATATCACATCACAGCAAGCCCCTGCAAAAACAGGTTAGACGTCCCCTACTTTGTTGTTACAACTTTTACGTGGCTGCTACGGGCTTCTAGCAAGAACCGTTCTTACCTACGCATTAAAACCACAACGATTTTTTGTCAAGTGTGATGTTTTAACCTTCAACAAGGACCGGGCGTAGCTACACTCGATTCAACTAAAGTTGGAGAAACAGACACTCACCAGCCACCTATGTGCAAAGCACGTCGATAGATCCAGTCTCGCGTAAGCATACGCATAATGTCGGTCTGAGCCGCTTCATCCAACAATACCGTGGAATCAAAGTATGCATGCTGGTAAGCAGTATGACTATTATCGCCCACAACTCTTTGTGTTCTACTCGTGCATATAACATCTACGCATAGACCTGGCTCAGATGCCACTGTTGGGGAATGCGGTAATTTCAAAATTTTCCTACGATCACGCAAGATCTATCCAGGTGATGCATAGCAACGACAGGGGAGAGTGTGTCCACATACCCTCGTAGACTGAAAGTGGAAGCGTTTCAATAACGCGGTTGATGTAGTCGAACGTCTTTGCGATTCAACCGATCCAAGTACCGAATGTACGGCACCTCCGCGTTCAGCACATGTTCAGCTCGATGATGTCCCTCATACTCTTGATCCAGTTGAGGCCGAGGGTGAGTTCCGTCAACACGACGTTGTGGCAACAATGATGATGATGCTACCGGCGCAGGGCTTCGCCTCAGCTCCACAACGATATGATCGAGGTGTGTAACTGTGGAGGGGACCACCACACACGGCTAAAAGATCAACTTGTGTCTATGTGGTGCCCCCTGTCCACGTATATAAACGAGGGAGGAGGAGGAGGCCGGCCTAGGAGGGGCGCGCCAATAGGGGGATTCCAACTAGGATTCCCAATCCTAGTTGGAGTCCCCTTCCTTTTCCTAGAGGGGAGAGAGGGAAGGAGTAGGAGAGGGAGAAGGAAAGAGAGGGGGGTGCCCCTCCCTAGTCCAATTCGGACTTGCAATGGGGGGGAGGGCGGCCATCCCTTGAGGCCCTTCTCTCCTTTCTTGTATGGCCCATTAAGGCCCACTACTTCCCCAGCGAATTCTCGTAACACTCGGGTCCTCTGAAAAATACCCGAATCACTCAGAACCTTTCTGATGTTCGAATATAGCCTTCCAATATATTGATCTTTACGTCTCGACCATTTCGAGACTCCTCGTCACATCCGTGATCTCATCCGGGACTCCGAACAAACTTCGGTCATCAAATCACATAACTCATAATACAAATCGTCATCGAAGGTTAAGTGTGCGGACCCTACGGGTTCGAGAACTATGTAGACATGATCGAGACACGTCTCCGGTCAATAACCAATAGAGGAACCTGGATGATCATATTGGTTCCTAAATATTCTTCGAAGATCTTTGTCAGTCAAACCGCATAACAACATACGTTGTTCCCTTTGTCATTGGTATGTTACTTGCCTGAGATTCGATCGTCGGTATCTCAATACCTAGTTCAATCTCGTTACCGGCAAGTCTCTTTACTCGTTCTATAATACTTCATCCCGCAACTAACTCATTCGTCACAATGCTTGCAAGGCTTATAGTGATGAGTATTACCGAGAGGGCCTAGAGATACCTCTCCGAAACACGGAGTGACAAATCCTAATCTCGATCTATGTCAACCCAACAAACACCTTCGGAGACACCTGTAGATCATCTTTATAATCACCGAGTTATGTTGTGATGTTTAATAGCACACAAGGTGTTCCTCCGGTATTCGGGTGTTGCATAATCTCATAGTCTGAGGAACATGTATAAGTCATGAAGAAAGCAGTAGCAATGAAACTGCAACGATCATAATGCTAAGCTAACGGATGGGTCATGTCCATCACATCATTCTCCTAATGATGTGATCTCGTTCATCAAATGACAACACATGTCTATGGTTAGGAAACATAACCATCTTTGATTAATGAGCTAGTCAAGTAGAGGCATACTAGGGACTATATGTTTTGTCTGTGTATTCACACATGTACTAAGTTTTCGGTTAATAAAATTCTAGCATGAATAATAAACATTTATCATGAATTAAGGAAATAAATAATAACTTTATTATTTCCTCTAGGGCATATTTCCTTCAGGAAGAAGGCTATATACAATGGTAGTGCAAATATGGTCGTTGGAGTGTAAGTGGCTGTGTCGGGCCGGACATCCAGGCACGGGCCAGACATCCGGCGGCTGAGAAACGTGCACACGTACACAGAAAAATAGAGCCAATGTACAGGGCCCGGACATTTGGCCAAAGTTGGGGCCCCGGACATCCGGACAAGTGCCGGACATCTGGGAGACACAACCAGCATTTGAACAAAGTTTCTGTACATGGACGGCCCGATTTCCGGGAGGATCCCGGACATCCGGGGCGTCCCAGGAGCTCGGACATCCGACAAAGTCCCGGATGTCCTGCCCATAAAAAACAGCAGGAACCTTAAAACCGAAACATGCATAACTTTTACACCCGGACTCCGATTTTGATGATATTGGGCTCGTTTTGAAGCTATGGAAAACCTCTAGATCATCACATAGAGAACCAGCCAAGATAAGCCAAAATGGAGGGTGCAAAGTATGCAAAGCTTAGACATATACTTTGGGGAACCTAATTGACTTTGGATTTTCTTTGGTAGATGGGTAGGAGCATTGGATAGGAGTGAAATGTGCATATGTTGGAATATGATGTGAGAAGAATAGAAATAGATGATGTTGACTTGATAAAATCCATCACTAACCCCTTTGATCCTCTCTTAATAGTGCAGGATCCCTATAACTCAAGAATCATAAAAGAACTATAGATAGTTTTCGGAAACTCATTCTTGAGCATATATCCTTTTTGATGGTCATCGATCCTCACATCTAAAGCCAAATGAACTAATACCTTTGAGGAGAGACTTTCACTTGAGCTTTATATTGATGTTTCTTCATGGCTCAAGTTGAAGGCAAGACATTGGAGAAGTCTTCAAGTAGCCCCCCCCATACACAATGTGGGAAGCTTTGCTTTGCATTCATCCTCACTTGTCCATCATCATTAATTACTTGATTACATCCTTTGATGAGCACCAAGCTTTCTTATAAGCACCAAGCTCATGATCATTACCTAACCCACATAACATAGACAACACATGGTATGGGTTATTAGCACAAAGCGCAATTGATAAATTCTTACCATACCACAAGATGTCATGTGACACATGATATGCGCTTGTGTGTTGACCATCTTAGAGGTAAATATTTGATCTTCATCTTGGTCCGCATCTATCTTTGCTCCATGATTAATATTGATGTCTTGAAGCCTATTGATATCTTCAGTATGCTTCATTTCTTCAAGACATAATAACCAATATCTCAATTCACCATGACCATATCAAGTTTCTCCTTGAATATCATATTGGACATAATTTGCTTGTTCTCATGCTCCAACATAGTATCTTGAGAGGCACAATGAATTCTTCACTGGAATTACTTGCTTCAAGACATAATAATCCATGACTCAACATATGAGCTCATAATGATCCTATCCTCAAGCATATGGAGAATTCTTCTCTTTAATCATTCTCTCAAGATCTTGATCCATCATGGTTCAACCCATAAGCCTAAGCACGAGAACGTCTGAGATCCTCAATGAACTCCATATAGATCACATCTTGTTCATAACATGGAATTCATCTTGATCGTATTTGATTCAGTCACCGAGCTCAAACTTGATGCATGCACAACAATATGTATATGACATTCATTTCGAATCCATTCAGTCTCCTTGCATCACCATGGAACAAACATCCTTCAGTTCATCCAATATTCTTCATGTAGTGAAAATGGAACTTTCCTTCAAATGTATAACTCAATGCAAACATTAGTCCATTAGGATTGTCATCAATTACCGAAACCACACATGGGGACTACAAGCACTTTCAAGGCTATCATCGCAAAAAGAAAATGGTTTACTGGTGGAGCCGATTGAGCCACTTGAATTCCACTGAGCCAGGATGACTGATCCATAGCTTTGAGGAGGCACGAGAGGCCCTCTGCTGCCAACAAGAAGAGATACGGTGAAAGAGGATCTCCCTGACGGATCCCTCTTGAAGGTTTAAAACTATCAAGTTTCTTACCATTAAACATAACTGCAAAGTTAACTGAGCTTACCATACCCATAACAATCTGTATCCATTGGTGTGAGAACCTAAGCTTCTCCATAATGGCCTGGAGATTAACCCATTGTACTTTGTCATAGGCTTTAATCATATCTATCTTGAGAGAACATGATCTATGTTTCTGAGCTTTGTTTCTCTTCATGAAAAGAAGGCATTCATAGGCAGATATAATATTATCACTGATCAATCGGCCCAGTACAAAAGCAGACAATTCCTCAAAGGCAATTTCAGGCAAAATCTTCTTCAATCTATTTGCAATCACTTTGGACGCAATCTTGCATAAGACATTGCAGAGGCTAATAGGTCTAAACTGCGATAAAGAAGAAGCACCTGCAATTTTAGGAATAAGAACCAAAACCGTGTGATTTATAGCCTCTGTTGATTCAGTGCCTTGAACAATGCAAAGAACAATCCTTGTGACGTCCAAACCACATACATCCCAATGATGCTGAAAAAACTTTCCGAGAAAGTCATCGGGCCCGGGAGCCTTTAATGGATACATTTGAAATAGAGCAATTTTTACATCTTCCTCTGAATAAGGCACATTAAGAATAGCATTCATTGATTCTGTTACTTTTCTGGGTAGCACGTCAATGACTTGCTGCTTGTTTTCTACAACTTCCGAGGAGAAAAGGTTTTTATAGTATTCCGTGGTCATGGCCTCCAGCTAGTTAGGGTCTGTAAGCACCTCACCGGTTGACGACAACAAACTTTTGATCAAGTTTTTTCTCCTTCTCATGCTTGCATGCAAATGGAAAAAGTGAGTGTTTTTGTTGCCCTCGGACAACCACTGGATTCGGGATTGTTGCTTCCACATGACCTCCTCTTGCTGATAGAGTTGCACCACATTTTCATTTATTTCCAGTTCCCTATGATCAGGACCGATTCTTCCCTACCATCTACGCAGAATGTCCAACTCGGCCTTCAACTGCTTTATCTTTTTACGTCCACTCCCAAAAGAGTCCTGCTCCCATCGCCCCAAGTCACAAGATAATAGCACTAGCAGATCCTTGATCTCCTTGACTGAGTTCATGGAGCCTCGAGATTGCCAAGTCTAGGCCTCCACTTTGCATAATTCTTAATTACTCTCCCACATAGCTTCATAAGAGCATCTCCAACAGCCGCGCTATATACGCGCCACGCTGAAAAAGTAGTGCTTTTAGCGCTCGTGCTACCGTTCCGGGCGCTCCAGCAAACGCGCAAAAACCGTGCGCGCGGCATATATAATTCAGTGCGCGGGCGGAAACACCAACGCGCGCCGCTTACTTGCTGTGCCCGCTCCCGCACGCTGGACTCTCGAGCACTCACGCGCAACACCACCTACCCATCTAGCCGCGCCACCGCTGCCGCCCGCGCCACCCCATATTCCGGTGACCGTTCTGACGCTTCCCTGGTCTGTCCCCGCGCGGCTGTGGCTTGCTCCCTCTCTCTCTAGTCAGCGCCGCCTGTTGCGCGCGGTAGTCCTCCGACGAATGGCGCCCGCCCTCCCACTGCCACTTCACGCCCGCAAGGTGTTCGACAAAAGGCCCGCAAGGTATGTATTATTTCCAACTTCCACATTTTTGCATGAAATTTGGTGCATGTTGTTTATAGCCTAGTATTGAACATTTTAGATGAGTTCATCATATGATTCTTCCGAAGAAGAATTTGATATGGAAGAGTAGGAGGATCTTGCAATGATCCTAGCTATGCACATCAATAAAAAACTGAAGCACGGTGGTTCGGTTATGATTCGGTAGAAAATTTGGAGGGATAGGATTGATGCCCACAACAGATTGATGAGGCACTATTTTGTGGAGAATCCCACATACCCCGAGTCGTACTTTCGTTGCCGGTTTAGTATGAGCACCGAGTTGTTCAGGCGCATTGCAGAGAAACTAGCGAGCCATGACTGGTTTTTTCAGCAGAGGAGGAATGCCGCCGGAGAGCTCGGGCATAGCACCTTTCAGAAGGTGACAGCCCCTTTGCGTATGTTGGCATACTGTATCCCCGATGATCTAGTTGATGATCACTTGGCCATGGGCGAGAGCCAAGCCATCATGTGTGTCAAGCGCTTCGCAGTCAAAATTGTGCAAGTGTTTGGCCCGGAGTACTTGAGAACTCCCGATGATGAAGATGTCGCAAGGCTATTGGAGATGAACAAAGCTTGCGGGTTCCCAGGTATGCTTGTCTCAATAGATTGCATGCATTGGAGTTGGAAGAATTGTCCAAAGGCATGGCATGGCCAATTTCAGGGACAAAAAAAGGGTTCCACTATAATCCTTGAAGCGGTGGCCAATCAAGAGACTTGGATTTGACATGCTTTTTTTGGAATTCCTTGATCTTTGAATGACATCAACGTTGTCAACCGGTCACCACTGATGAGTAAGATTGCAAATGGTAAATTGCCACCAGTGCAGTTTGTAGCTAATGGTCGTACATACAACCATGGCTACTATCTTGTGGATGGCATCTACCCAAAGTGGCAAACATTCGTGAAGCCGTTGAAAAAACCGGAAGGTAAGAAATATCTTGATTTCCACAATGCTCAGGCGGCGGCTAGAAAAGATGCGGAGAGAGCTTTTGGTATTTTGCAAGCCCAATTTGCTATTGTGAGAGGACCGGCTAGATTTTGGGATCAGAAGATGCTTTGGTACATAATGCATGCTTGTGTGATCATGCACAACATGATCATCGAGAATGAGCGTGGCCAAGATGTAGACTACTCTCACTATGAGCTCTTGGGACATCACGTGCAAGTGCGGCGGAGGGCTGAAAGGGTGGCCCGTTTTCTTGCCTCCTATCATGTCATTCGACGTCCGGCAACGCATTTGAACTCAAGAAGGATCTCATTGAGGAGTGGAGGGCTTGGAATGGCCGCCAAAGAGCATCATGATTTGTGTGTTTGATGTTGTATTGTTGAACTATTTGTTGTATTTCATGAAAGATGCTATTTGTTTGAGTTGTAATAAATTGAACTATTTATTTTAAACTTGGTTGAATGATGTTTGTGATTTAAATTATATGCCATGTCTTTGTTTTGTGGATGTGTTGTGTCCAAAATGCAACAAATGTGATGCGTCAGCTGCTCGTGCGTGCACTGTATTTTAGCGCACTGCTAGAGCTGCGCGCGCGCGCTGCATTTTAGCGCGGCTGCTGGAGCCAGCGCTGTGCGCCGCGCCAAACCTGGCGATGGGCGTGCCGCAAACCAGATTTTAGCGCGCTGCGTGTTGGGTGGCTGTTGGAGATGCTCTAACGGAATTGTCGCCAGTCAAGAGTAGCAAGAGCTCGGTCAAGCCTGACCCTCGTGTATGTACCTCCAGGTACTTTTTTTTCTCAAATGCCTAGGGCATCCCGCTGAAACCCAAATCTTGTAGGGCGCATGCATCAACTGCCTCTGTAAAGCCATTGATTTGTGCTTGACTCCTGTTTCCTATGCCGTCATGCTCAGATAAATTTAGCACTTCATTAAAGTCACCTAGAGTGACCCAAGGATAAGCACAGTGGCCTGATAAATCTTTCATTGTGTCCCATGTCTAATGGCGATTCACAACCTGGGTAGCTCCATAGACCAGCATAACTCTCCACATTGTCGGGCCTAAACCCTCAACTTTAGCGTCAATGTGATATTGCGAATAACTCGGAATTTCAAGCTTTATTTCCTTATTCCAGTACAAGCCAAGACCACCGCTCCTACCAGAGCTACCAACTGCAAAACTACACTCATAACCTAACATGGGTGCTAGAGCTTCTACTCTATCCTTGCTGACTTGCGTTTCTACTATCCGCAGCATCTCCGGGGCAAATTTCTTTGTGAAGTTATGAAGTTCCCGAACTGTCGCAGGGTTGCCCACCCCACAACAGTTCCAGGCAAGTAGACTCATTGCGCTAGGCAGAGCCCCTCGAGGGAGCCTGCCAAACGCGCATTTTTATCTTCTTCTTCTTGTGCTGCACTGCTACCATCAGTTGCATGTTCTGCGGAATTCTTTCTTCCTTTGTTTTTTTCCTGGCGAGACATATACCAGTGGTAACGCTGGGACACCCACTGGTTGCTTGCTCGCCAGCACCAAAACTTTTGGATCAGTGACTTGGTCTGAAACATGCAAAGGAGCCAGCTATATAGAAGAGACAACAAGCGAATTCTCAAGAGAGGTACGCTTGTGATAAGCAGATGTGTCTCTTCTGCTGGAGTTGCATCAGCAGTCGCTGTAGCTACATCGTTTTCAGTTTTCTCCTTGTTTGCAACTATTGGCTCAGACCGAAACCCGCCATTGCCCCTTCCACCCCTTGGGACAAAGCCTCTGCCATTAGTGCCACCTCGTCCTCACGATCAGCCACTTGCAAAAGCCCCTCTGCCAACGAAATTGACCCCCCTTTCTCGATGGAGCTCCCACCTCCTCCTCCTCCATCTCCGGCCTCCGGCCATGTTCCGGCCGCCCAAATCAATCCGGCTGCCTCTCCACTTGAACTCACCCTCGCCACTAGTCCTTTGGATGCGCTCCTTCCCTCTGTTACACCACCACTATCGCCTTTCTTTGACCTGCCCTATGTCAAAGCCAGTCAGGTAGCTCTCCGCTGCTTTCTGGGGTGCGGCAACGCCATGGGACTAGAGTTTGAGGATGACTGCAGCTACTTTCGCCGCCTCGAAATCACCACTCCGGAACTTCACCTTGCAACACCCCTCTACATCGTCTTCGATTTCTCCAACCGCCACCTTGACGCCATAATCGTCGCTGCTCTGCTCCAGGCTGCTCTTGACGGCAGTGAAGTTGATTTCTTCATTGCCATGTGCTCTCCTCCTATCTTCCGCTTCCATGTGGCCTACTCGCGAGTCGCAGAGATCATCCTTGCCCAAACCAGGGCCCGCCACTACAACTTCGCTTTCTCCTTCGCTAGAACCCTACCCCTGCTTCCACCACCTCCACCTACTGCGGCCTCCTGCATGTCGCGCAGCCAACTCCTGCAAATTCCAGATGACCTGTGTCTTCACTTTGAAGACGTGGTATGGACGCAGCTCCGATCGCCTGTTTCCATCGATCCATGCTGTCAGTCACACGGATGTCGCATGTATGCGTGTGTCATCTAATTCCCATTCACCCTTGGTGCCACCTCAATGGCCCTAATCCTAGCCCTCCTCTTTGGTGGCCTCTACCACCACATAAACATCACTGACGATGGTGACTCACGCTTCTTGCTCACCGTCGCCTCTCTAGCAGTTGCCCAGCTCATCGCCTCCACGGGAGACTTTCGCAAACTAGGCATGCTGATCCATTTCCCCTGGCCAGCGCGCATGTGTGGCATCCGATGCTCGCTTTCCAGCAAGGTCATGCCTCCTTCGTACGGTTCCATGTCATCCTCACCGTCGGCGGTCGTCTCTGCATCTCTACCATCAGCCTCAACAAGTCTGGATCTGCCTAAGGTGAGATGATCTCGGCCTGGTATTAGCTTTTTTTATCGTATGCTTAATGTTAATCGCTTTAGCCAGCTCCCCCCTCACGTGCAATACACTTCCCACTCTCATTTTTTGGGATCACTTTCATGCGAATTAGTGTTAGGCCTAATGAAGTGTTGGTTGAGTCAACCCTAAACCATTGTTTTTCTGTCAAACAAGATTTCCTTGCAGTCAAGGTTGATGAGCTCATTTTTAAGTCTGGCATCTTCTCCCGCTCGACCAAAGTTCAAATTCTCAAGCATAGGTCCCTTGAGTTTGAAGGTTTTCGTCTTTTTCTTTTTGACCAGCTAGAACTAGTCGTTGCTCACTCCAGTCGTTTCCTCGTGTTATATAAAAAATTTCCTTACTCCCACTGCCACCATGACCTGCATCCATCCTTGGCCCTTTTGATCAACCCCATTTGCCTGTCCGTGCACCGCACGAGCCCCCCTCACGGGCTGGGTTCATGTCCAGTTAGCTCTGCATGAGCCCTTGGCCCACCCCATGTACAATGATCCCTGTGCGGCGGCCCTAGACAAACCAAATCCTACAAAAGATCCATAAACTATGAGTGGTGTTGGCATGCGCGTGAGGAGAGTGTGGGAACCCAGGCATCCCCTCCTGTCTCTCTGTCTGTGCCAAATCTGGACGCCCCACTTGCTCCCCCCCCCCCCGCGTCTAATCTGGACGCCGCTGCGCCTCCTTCTGTCTCCCCCAGCACAGCCCCTGTTGCTATTGGGAACGTAGCATGCAATTTCAAAAAAATCTAGAAGATGCATAGCAACGAGAGGGGGAGAGTGTGTCTACGTACCCTCGTAGACCAAAAGAGTTAGCATTTGACTACGTGGTTGATGTAGTCGAACTTCTGCTCGTTTCTACCAATCAAGCACCGAACGTATGACACCTCCGAGTTCTGCACATGTTCAGCTCGATGACATCTCCCTCGAAATCTTGATCCAGTAGAGCGTCGAGGAAGTAGATGAGTTCAGTCAGCATGAAGGCGTGGCGACACTGATGGTGAAGTGATTCGCACAGGGCTTCGCCTAACCACTACGTGAATATGACCGGACGCGTAAACTATGGAGGGGGCACCGCACATAGCCAGGAATCAATATTGTGTCTTCTAGGGGTGCCCCCCCCCCACATATATATATATAGGTGGGAGTGAAGGAAATATGCCCTAGACGCAATAATAAAGTTATTATTTATTTCCTTAATTCATGATAAATGTTTATTATTCATGCTACAATTGTATCAACCAGAAACTTAGTACATGTGTGAATACAAAGACAAAACCTATAGTCCCTAGTATGCCTCTACTTGACTAGCTCGTAAATCAAAGATGGTTATGTTTCCTAACCATAGACATGTGTTGTCATTTGATGAACGGGATCACATCATTAGGAGAATGACGTGATGCACATGACTCATCCGTTAGCTTAGCATTGTGATCATGCTAGTTTCATTGCTACTGCTTTCTTCATGACTTATACAAGTTCCTTAGACTATGAGATTATGCAACTCCCAAATACTAGAGGAACACTTTATGTGCTACCAAACTTCAGAACATAAAAGGGTGATTATAAAGGTGCTCTACAGGTGTCTCCGAAGTTGTTTGTTAGGTTGGCATAGATCGGGATTAGGATTTGTCACTCCATGTTTCGGAGACGTATCTCTGGGCCCTCCCAGTAATACTCATCACTATAATCCTTTCAAGCATTACGACTAATGAGTTAGTTGCGGGATGAAGTATTATGGAACGAGTAAAGAGACTTGCCGGTAACGAGATTGAACTAGGTATTGAGATACCGATGATCGAATCTCGGGCAAGTAACATACCGATGACAAAGGGAACAACGTATGTTGTTATGCGGTTTGACCGATAAAGATCTTCATAGAATATGTAGGAACCAATATGAGCATCCAGGTTCCGCTATTGGTTATTGACCGGAGACGTGTCTCGGTCATATCTACATAGTTCTCGAACCCGTAGGGTCCGCACACTCAAAGTTTGGTGATGATTGGTATTATGAGTTTATGTGTTTTGATGTACCAAAGATAGTTCAGAGTCCCGGATATGATAACGAGCATGACGAGGAGTCTCGATATGGTCGAGACATAAAGATTGATACATTGGACGGCTATATTCGGACACCAGAAATGTTCCGCGTGATTCCGGAGAAAACCGGAGTGCCGGAGGGGTTACCGAAACCTCCCGGGGAAGTATTGGGCCTTAGATGGCCTTAGGGGAGAGAGAGGGCAGCAGCCCTGGAGGTGGCGCACCCCCAAGGGGAGTCTGAACTGGACTAGGGGAGGGGGCGCGGCCCCTCTTTCTCTCTCCGTCTCCCTCTCCTTCCTTCCCCCTTTCCCTTCCTAGTTGGACTAGGAAAGGAGGAGTCCTGCTCCTAGTAGGAGGAGAACTCCTCCCCTCTTTGGCGCGCCCCAAGGGCCGGCCGGCCTCCCCCTTTCTCCTTTACTAGTAATATGCCCGTCCGTTGCCACGGGCTACAATGCATATTATATGAATCCAGAGTCGAAGCTCATTTCTCTCCCTCATAAGTATGGACATGTTTGGATATCAAACGGAGAACCAACGTGCTCTCCAAAATACAATGTATTAACAGTACGAGCTCTTTACCATATATATATCCTCCCAATGTGCAAGGATGAATCGCAATCCCACAAAATAGACAAATGTCTTGTTAGAATTGATACATATCATGCCAGTTCAATTACCAAAGTTCATCTCCAATTTTGGAAGCAAATGGCGAGAAGAAAAATGATGCAATTTTGTCCACTTTTGATTCTTTCCTCTAAACAAAAATGCTAGTGATCTTTCTCTGAGTGTAGTATCCCAATAATAAAATATAAGAGCTTTTATATCATTGAAGTAATGATCTAAATGCTCTTATATTTCTTTACATAGGGAGTACTATTTTATTTTCTATGCATTGAATCAACATAAATAAAATTCAACCATTTTATGAATCTGTACATACACACGACCATCAATTGAATCAACATAAAAACTCCAACAACTACACTATCTCCGCCTCCACAATCTATGATTTTTTGCAAGAAATTGTTCAATAAAAAAACATAGCAAATCCACACATGAGAAATTTAACAAAACTTCCAGCTTAGGTAAACTAAGTAAGTTAAATATAAAAATGGAGTACATATGGCACGAATGATTTAATTACTACATTGATAAATTAGGACAGTTGTTTGAACTTACAAGTAGAGATTTAAAACACATTACTATAGAATTCACTTGCAAACTTTCACCTTTCATGTTATGAGACCAAAGAAGGATCCCATTTAAATAGACCTTGTGCCTCTACAAGCACTTGCAGTAATGTCGGCTACTGGTCAGAGTTAAAATAGCTTTTCGTTAACAATAATTCTTTGTTCCATGATACCCTAAGCCTGCTGTGATTCCTTTCCACAACTGAATTTAAGCAGACCATTGAACAACACAGTTAGTTCAAATAGAGATAGGTTGTGCAAGTGAAAAATGCAACAAATCACTCATCCATCTAAGGTTCAAATAGAGACATTTCATATGCAACCAAATGCCCCAAAATCTTCAATGTACACAAGAATGCCGATAAAAGCCAGTTCATCTTATTGTTCCCTTCATGCTTCGACAGTTCCTATGATTCATGTCCATCAGTCTGTAGGGCATTCCCACATGCACCAGTGATGTCAAGCACCAATCAAGAAATTAACAAGCTAACAAAAACTATACTAAGTTGAGGCCATCAAAGTTAAGTTGAAAGAAAGGTCCAATAATTAAGCGTTATTTTCATATTACAAGTTTGGCAATGTCAATTTCAATATCTACATCAAACAAAGCCTTTTAAGAAAAAAATCATATTAACGGATTTAAGATGGAGAGAGGATTCTAGATAGTTGGTCTCAAAGAAATAGAGGTGCGGGGTTGTGCTTTACACTGACGCGATAGTAAAACAAAGACCGCCAGACAATTTTAATGCAGAGCATGGACTGACACACCGCTGGTATTGTAGCCCTCCACTCTATGTGTGATTTCTTATATTTGCTTGATAGAAGAAAGATGACATACAATACAACCATCAGGTTGGGCACTGTTTATGCATTGGAAGGTAACCAAGGCAAATAAAAGATTCATTAAGGACATGTAAACAAAAAATAAAAATGAACTTTGGCTGTTATCACCCAACTAAAACCATTGGATAATGTACAACTCTATATTTTAAACATACCTTGAGTAACAGTAGAGAGAAGATGGCCGCATGTCAATTCTGAATGGGAACATCTTAAGAATCGCATGCCCTGTAGAAAGAATAACAGGATGGGAAGTTTATTGCTCAAATGGATCGAAGAATATTTTTTACAGTCATTCAACTCTAGGATTCGATTCAGATGAAGTAGATATATAGATAAACATAATTTTTTTTCGAGAACACAAATATAGATAAACATAATCAGGATGAAGGAAACACTGTTATCATTTTTTCACCGACCAATGTACTCATTGAATTCAAGCGACATGTGAACAGTGCCCAAATCATGATGGTTGTGCTAAATTTCTAGTAACATTACTTCTAACAGTACATGAATTAGTAACGTATAAATATATTTTTCCAGTCAGTGTGGAATCGGCAAACCAAGAGAATCTACAGGTTTTTCTTCTTTAGCTTTTTGGCCCAGCGTTGTCACAAATTTTTGCGATATTCTCTTTTGAGATCCTCGATTACTACCTTCATGTAAAGCATAACCATCTACATTAGATCTCGACTGTTGAGTTTCTAGGTAGTAGGTATCGGTTCACATAAGCAGGCAAACACAAAGCTCTAAAAGTAACATATCCTTTCTTAGTAGCACTGGAATTCTATCATTTATCTATTAAATTCTCAAAGAAATATTTTCTCCTCAAGCCTAATTCGTTATGAATTTCAGACTACAAGTACACAGTTGTAGACACAAAGGACATATGCAGTTGACCATGAGGCTCTTGAAGGCAATTCATCGAATAACAATACTCAAAGTTTGGAGAAATGGGGTGAGGTCTTTTGGCTGGTACAGCTGCACTTGATGTCCCCATCGTCACATCCTTACGCCAGTTTGTGGGTCGCTACTGATGTCCCATGCCCAGGCCTTCTCAACCGAACAATGTCTGCCATACCCGATGACCTTTGTTGTATTTATCAACGATCGCTTGCCACAATCAACGAAGCCTGATGATCACCTCGCTCGATTAAACTTTTGTAACCCATGCATTGGACAATAGCCATGGAAGCAAAGTGACGAGGAGTACCCAATAGTAAGAGAGAAGCACATGATATGTGTGTGCTTATAAGGTGAAAATATGCGTCTATGTTTTATGTTCTTAGCTTTATGTGAAGGACAGTCAATTTCAGGATGACAACATCCATTTTAAAGCAAATGTTAGTTGGTAGAATTAAACATGCAACGACACTTAACTGCCTTACCATTTGTACTTCCCAAAAAGTGTTAAGCATAGACTGACAAAAAAAATACCTAGTCTGCAGGATTACAAAAGTTGTAAGTAACTTACCGGTAATGATCTAAAAAATTATCCACCAAATTCAGTGCCAATTCTTCTAGTGATAACATGAACATTGTGACAAGGTAAACCGAGACATTTGCAATATGAATTTCGGTTTCCTCAGTGTACTGGATTGAGCTATAAACAATCATGCAATTATCCTCCTAATGTATGGCTAGAGCAGTTTGTGTTTCCGTGTAGAAGTACTAATGTGCAACTATGCACTCTACCAAGCTCCCCCATGGCGCTTCGTGCCCACTGTTTTCACCGACAAGCCAAAGGTTAAATTAGTATTAGTACAGAAATAGATCACATTAACTTTTTTGGCATAAGATCACATGAAAATATTGTTGGAGATGGAAGAGCCAATAGATTTGGACAGAACAAAAGCGTAATAGAACATTGGATACAAATGCTACATTTGATAGAAATACTTAGTAAGACATACAGTAAACCCTTCAACTCAGTGTTCTTCAGATCAAAGTAAAACATACAGTAAAATATACAACATAAGTGTGATGTATAAGCAGTCCGTACCAAAGAAGGTCGCCTCGTCAACTCGGTGTTCTTCGGATCAGCACCAGTTTGGAGTAAACCCTTCAACTGGTTAAAACCACCATAAAAGGCATCACAATTTACTCTTCAGGTCAGCTCTACCTATTTCCTCCCTGTGGACTGTGATGTGTGATTTTATTTGTTTGACGCGCCTACATATCCATTGTTCTACAGCCAAAGGCAAGGAGGCAGCACATCTCTGAGGTTGCTCAATTATTTTTCTTTCGTCAAGAAAATAAATCTGCAGCATTTTTGCAAGGAGCACAAATCTTCAACGAGCCTGCATCATCGTTAGTTACCTACATCTCTGCCCCTATTGGCGGAACAACTGTTGTAGTTGGAGGAGAGTGACCTGGTGCTCCACATCCATAATCTTTAGAGACTCAAGCCTCATTTATGGCCCTCATGAGCCTCCTCCCTGCCTTATTCCTTCGTCTGCGAGATGGATGTACGCAGGCAGAAGAAGAACTAAACTTACAGATAGGGTGAACCAAGTGGCTTGAGGCAGATATCGGTGGCTGCATGAGAGGACGAACATGAAGACACAAAGGTGTGGTCCTCGTTGCTGGAGCAAGGGCCGGAGCACACAGAATCGACCGTGCTCAATGAGCCTGCAAGACCATTCCTCCCTACATCTCAGACTCCCCATTGGCAGAACAACCATTGCAGTTGGAAGAGAGCGACTTAGTGCTCCACCTCCGTAATCTTTAGAGACTTGAGCCTCTTGATGGGCCTTATGAGCCTCCACTCCGCCTTGTTTATGATCATGAACCATCCGATACCTCCTTGTCAACAAGAAAGTGCTCGCAAAATTAAAATAAATTATCCTCCATTTTGCACGTTTTTATACAATCAGCAGCACTGGTATTCTACATCCTCACAACCTAAAGCAGAAACTACAAAATCGGTTATTAAGTCACCACTGCAATTGGTCTCAAATACAAAAGAGTATTATTTCCAATGAGAATTGGTGTAGTAAGTGGGCATCTTGCCACAGCATACAAGCCACAGGAGTATAATTGGATATCACAAATGTCAAAGCTAGAACTGAACATTGTCTCCCATTTTCAAAGCAGTAACTTGACTCGTTCTCTGTTTTTTAAAGAATCCATGCAAAGCATCTCTATGAGCAAGAACTATCTTGTGGAATAGAATTTCAAAATAAGGAGGAGTGGTTATATTTTAAAATAAGGAGGAATCCATGCCACACACCTCCCCACCTATCCCACCTTCTACATAAATCCATCGAGGATTTGGATTTTAATACTACGAGTGTACACCCAATATCTACGTAATTTGCCTGCTTATTACCATATTATTTAAATATTTCTGTTACAGCAGGGTCTTCTAGAAATGAATCTATTCGGTACAAAACTAACATAAAAATAAACTGGCACTGTTCTAACATTGCCAGTTGCGTTGCATCAGTAAGGTTGACACATCACATGATTTTCTTACCATACTTGGAACATATCAAAAATTATATCATTTACCCTTTAAACACTTCAATAAAGGATAACAATTGTAACGTACAAAAAGAATAAGCAGTACCCTTTTGTTAATCGAGATAACGGCAAAGCCAATTCAGTTTATGTTATTTTAAAGAAGCAATCAACAAGTGTATGAGCAGTACATGTATTTTCCCGTGGCACAAACAAGATAGCAAAATCAAATGAATTAGCTAATTATTCAGTTTAACTATATGTATCTACCACTAATTAATCAAAATGACAGAACCAATATGGCTAGAGCATGTCTAGAGAATGCGAAATGCAACATATTAATTAGTACATCAAATTTAGAGTTTGATTCTGTCCATCCACTATGTTTTAGCTAAAAATACATTAGCAAAAATATCTGTAACACCCCAAAATTTTGACCTTGATTTATGAATTAAAATTTTTACCAGGAAATTAAATTTTTATTTTCTGGTTTTATCTTTTAATCTCAGATCACTCTATCCCTCTGAATTGTTGAGTTTTTCCTTCTAGGTGGAAACCTTTCGAAAATATTATTGGACTTGTATATCTTCCCAAGACCATTTCTTTTTATTAGTGGAATTATTTCTACAATTATTTTTCCTAAGCTTTATTTCTTTAAAAATGATTTTTCATTAGTTTTAGAGTTCCATTTGTACTACAACCCTTGCAAATACTTCTTTAAAAGTTCCACCAAAATTTGGGGATGTCATGTGATGTTCCCACATCACTTTTGTGCAATAATAACTTTTAGTCATTTGGAGATTTTGAGCTCTATCCCAAGTTTTCAAAACTGGTCCAGTTTGTGATTTTCCACTACAACCTATTTAAATTTTTCTTTAAAATTTCACCAAAGTTGGGAGATGTTAGTAGAAGTATATAATTCATTTATATGCAAAGACCCACTGGTGTTCTTTGAAAAATTTGAGCAAAACATCCTATTTTGCTCTCTGGCCCAATTTGATATTTTCTAATGCACGCCTATTCTGTTTTGCTCTAGTGCCCATGAGATCTTTCCTGCTTATAGTCCACCCTACCAAACCCTTAAGTCCAGGAGATTGGACCCATTGGAATATTTTTGGTCCATGCAATCATAGCCTTTATTTTCTGTCCAGATTTGGTTTTCTCAAAAACTTGCAATAGGGAGTTTTTGTTTTTGTCGAACCAACCTTGCCACCCTCTTTATCATCTAAAGAGACTATGATCTGGAGTTTTTGGCCACCGAAAGAAATGCCCAGATGCCCAAGGCATTCTGTCGAGCACCTTGTGTGCATGGCCAGATTTGGCATAGTTTTTAGTTTGCATTGTGGACTTGATCCCCTGACCCAGCAGCCTTGTCCACTAATCTACTAGCCACCACTAACCTAGACCTGTTAACTACCAGCCTCATTCAAGCCCTCTAGCACGCGTTGGCATTTCGTCAAGCACATGGCGTGCGTGCTCTGGGCGCGGCTAGAGCGCGCGTTTTGCACATGTGTGCGCCCGAGACGCCGCGTCTCACTGCCGCCCTCCCCGCGCCCGTTCTGATCCGTTACCACTCGCCGCCAACGCGCCCGACCCCTCCCTCGTCGCAGAGTCGCCCTGGCCCCTCCTGGCACCCCACAGCACCACCACCGCAAGCCGCCAATGCCGTCCCGCGAGCCTCTGCCATGGACGGCGCCGCCCGAGCCACTCCAGCGCGCCAGCTAGCCTCTGGAACAGCTCGAGCTCATCCGCGAGCCCTTCTGCTAGCTCACGTCGCCGCCATGTGGCCCTGCCAGCAACAGAATGGCGGTTCGCCGTCGATCTTATCCCCGGCCGTCGTGGAACCGACCTCGACCGCCTATAAAAGGAGCCCCCGAGCTCAACCAGACCCTCAGGCGACCTCGGGCCATCCCTCTAGAGCCCCCATAGCCAGCCATCGATGGAGGGAGGTCGTCTTCCCTGTCTCTGGTCAGTTCGGCTGCCACCGCGCTCCGGGCCCGTTCGTCGCGAGCAGGGTCTCCCCCGTCCATCCAGTGCCACCGTCCGACTCCCCTTGACCTTGCGGAGCCGCCCAACCCCTCAGCTTCGACCAGGAGCCACCGTAGCACAAGCCCCCAATTGTTCCCGAAACCACCGTTCGCCGCGGAGCTCGCCGCCGGCGACCCCCTCCACCCCCACCAGCCTATCGACCTCCGGGAGGACCGCCCTGGACCAGCGGATCCATCCCCGCCCTTAGAATCCCGCGGGGAGCCGCCGTTCGTCGACGGCCATCGCAGGAGCTTCGACTCCGCTCGGACAGAGGAGGAAGGAGGCGCGGGCGACTGGACACACCTGACCAGTGGGCCCGATGGACCCACTGTCAGCGACACAACAACGACCCGTGCTGGTCTAAGTGGAAGCGTAAAACCCAGAGTACGTTTCCTCCCTGAACCGTTTTCTTTTTCTGTTTTTTATTAGAAACAGATTTTTGACTAAACTTTGACTGGCTATATCTTTTTAAATATAAGTCCAAGTGATTTGATTCTTTTTCTATTGTCTCTCAAATTTGTCTATTTTATTTTCATATTTATTTGAAAAAATTTCAGACAACTTTTTGTACGGTTTTGAAACTATGTGTTGATTTAATTTTTTTACATAGGATTTTTGAAGAAGAAGGCAACTTTCAAAAAGTGCACCCCTCTTGCATACTCTTGAAGGCAAGCATTCTGAATCCCGGCATAATATTTGTTGTGAGTCATGTGATGCAAATACGATGTCACCTTGACACTAAGCATTCAATATTTTATGTGGTGTTATGATCACATTCCTGAGTACATAATGATGATTCCTTGCTGTTGTAATTTGATATGCTTTTGATAGTAATCACCCTTGTATGCCTTTCATGCCCATCGGGAGGAATCCCGGAAAGTCTTTGTCGTGGGTAGACACAAGCTTGTCTCTAGTTCTTCGTCGAGATGGTTATGTCCGGTAAGGCATGGTGAGGTATGACGAGTGGTAATTCTGTCTGATTAGTGTGAAATATATTTCTTATGCTTATCATGCAGGAAATGTCCTAACCTCCTGAGTCGACCGTAGATCGAGTCTTGTTCCAGTAACCCCCATACATGTTTCGTACTACCACTTGTCCCTGCCACAGGTAGGGTACGGTTCAGTAAGTAGTCAACCCCTTCCTAGCACACACCGTATAGAGAGGCCATGGTGGAAGATACCGGGTGCATCCGCTAGGCATGCCACCTGGTCTGGGGGCATGGGTGTTTCCGGTTGAAGCCGAGGGGGGTAGCTCCCCTAGTTTGCGTGTGTTATAAATTTTGTGATACCATGCTAGTCGAGGTTGTAGCCTCCCCACTTAGAGTTTCGCTTAATGGGTGTCGTGGGCGATTCCAGACACCGGTAAGTTAGGCTGGTGTGTGCGGTTAGGTGTGTTTTCAATTAAAAGACCGTAGACGGAATTAGTCCCAATGGACTAACGGAATCCGTTACTCGTGGGTAAAGAGTACACCCTCTGTAGAGATTATATCTATTCGAATAGCCATGTCCATGGTTAAGGACTATAGTCTGGGATGGATCAAGTGTCGGTCTTAGTGTCGGTCCTCGGAGGAAAAAAAACTACCAAACCAGAACGTGGATCATGACTTGTGACTCATGATGATCATGATTATTATTATTTTGGACTAACCATTTACATTATTTGAATTATTGAGTATCCTTGGGACGGTTCTACCTCCTGGATATTCACTGTGATTATTCTCTTATAAGCCCTTTATGTGGTGTCGCTCAGACGCCCGACTGTGGCAGGCTTGTTTTTAAATTACTTATAAGCCCTTTATGTGGTGTCGCTCAGACGCTCGACTATGGCATGCTTGTTATTTAAATTACTTATAATCCCTTTATGTGGTGTCGCTCAGACGCCCGACTGTGGCATGCTTGTCATTTAAATTACTTATAAGCCCTTTACGTGGTGTCGCTTAGACGCTCGACTGTGGCATGCTTGTTATTTAAACTACTTATAAGCCATTTATGTGGTGTCGCTCAGACGCCCGACTGAGGCATGCTTTAAATTATTATCCTTTCGAGGCGTCGCTTCAGACACCCGATCGGTGCATTCTATTTCTACTCCATTATTGCATATTCATGTTGTATATGAATAACCTGCTTACGTGCATCATGGATTTTATTTTGTGACTAACGTTGTGATCATAAAATATTTTAGAGCATGATTGTCATTTGTTATATTATACCTGTGTTCATAATGTTTGCAAGTACATTCAAAAGTACTCACTGGCTTGTCCCTGGCTATTGTCTTGGCTAGATTTCTTGCATGGAGATGAGCGTTGTGATGACAGCCCCGGAACCTACGCAATGATGATAGCAGCCTCGCGAAGATAGGACTTATCCAGGTCAGCTGTTCCTGTGGGAAATGGAGTCCCATAGACGCTGATGAACCACAAACCACTTCCGCCATCAGCCACTAGAAACCTTGTGTTGTACTCATAGGCCAGAATGGTCTTGTACTACATATTATGTATTTTGCTTGGAGTTTCTGTATCAAGTTGGTGTCTCATAAGCTAATAGTAATCCTGGGGCTGGTGAGCACAAGGGCCATTTTCTGGGAAATTGATATCCCGGAAAACCGATCGCGACAATACCCATCATGCTTACAAAGCCTTAACATTGAGAAGGTCAGATAGTCTAACCGTGTTATAATCCATCCCGCACATAAGTAGAAGCAAACCAAATCCATTGTCCATGAATGAAACAATATAATAAATTTCAAATTTGTATTGGATGGTAGGACCATGCATCAGGAGACAACTTACAGCCTTGAACGAACAAAAGGGGAAAGATAGCCAATAATTCAAATAATTTGATTTGGAGACCATAACTACTAACTAGTACAATTCTACATAAAGCATGTCTGTCGGGTCATGTTATTGTAAATTTATAGGGAAATGCACCTGTATAATTTGTTGGGTATTGTAGTAGTTTGTTCTCGCCTTCAACTCATCAACCTTGGCCTGCATTTCAGTGCAAAGCTTTAATAATTAACAAATAGTACACAAGCTTCTTAACCAAACGATGGTGATAACCTTCCGATGGCTCTAGTCAATCAACATCGCTCAAAACAGAATAGATTGAAGGAAACTAAAACCGACAAACAAGCAGAGGTGACTCTCAAGAAGGAAACAGATCAATCACCAGAACATTGTTGAGAGAACACGTCAAGAAAGAAACTAAAAAGAACACATATTCAAGAGCCAGCAAGGTTACATCGGCATCTATGCGGTCTGGGCGCACGAAGAGCGTTGGGTGCAGGAAGAAGAGTAAGGCAACACTCCAGCCAAACATGTTTGGAAGGCATCATGTCACGGGAAACACAAGTTGGCTGAGTTTCTTTCCAACCTGGACCATGGCAATTTCTATAGGCAGCCTACCAAGTTGTTACAGAGTACAGAAGCATGAGTTTCTGGGGAACATTCTTGTTCGAGGCTAAGGATTAAAGTGTAGGTCATACTTTATCTACTTGAAGAGTATGAAATATGACAGGAAAGGGGATTCAGTATGATCACTTGGTCAGGAACGTTTGGATCTACTCCAGCCTTCTACAAGCACTTGATGAATCCGATGTTGCCATGGCGGCTGCACGCTAAAAATAGTGGGATCACTCCACTGAATCCACCGGCATCAACATTAGCCCCACCCTAGGTAACATTTCCACGCGAGAAATCAATATGTGCAATTCATGTGGAAATTCTATGGAACTCTAGCGATCCAAGCATTGCAAGTGCTACTTCAAAAATAAATGTCACGTCGCGACAATGCAAATACCTAGTATGATTTATGCAATCAACGGGAACTTGGAGATCAATTAGCAGAAGATAAAGTATTGTAGCACCTCAGTGAGCAGCTTCATGCATTCCATGGAGCCACAAAGAAGCGATGAGAGATGAGACCAGGGGTGTGAATACATGGATGGCGAATTTTTTCGGCTGCAAAACTGCAAACTGGTCGGCCTTGAACAAAATGCACGCACCATATGAATGGCTGGACGTACATCACCATGCCACGGATTCTCCCCTCCTTACACGAATCCTTGTTCTTCCCTATCAACAGTCACATGCAAGCAGTGGACGACCGTCAGATCCCATGGCTAGGAGAACCTCCCAGCTCCCACGTGCGCATCCAGTAGATGCCTCCTGCCCCAGGCGCTCGATCCCTGGATCGGGAGAGCCACCTGACGCTGCACCGACGACCTTGCAGCCTCCCGGCGTTGGTGATCTATCCAACGGAGGCGGCCAGTAGTGGGCGGTGGCAGCAATGACGCGCGAGAGGGAGATGGGGAAAAGAGAGATGTTCCAGCAAACCAGAAACGGAAAGGGGTGGCGATCTAGGACCTCTGCAGCGGCGATCTCGGATCTCGGCGGCGGTGAAGGGATCCACGATGGCGGTGTCGAAGGCGGCGAAGGGCTCCACGATGGCAGCAGCGGCGTGCTTCACGGTCGACCTAGCAAATAGATCGAGTGGAGCCGTGTCGTATGTTTTTTTCCTGATGTGCGGGATGACATTTTTACCTGGATTGATAGCCTTACCATACCTGGTGGTAATTTAAATTTATTACCATATTCGATATTTCCCGAGTTAGGGCCTTACCATATCTGGATTGATAGCCTTTGGGGTAATTTAAATTTATTACCATATGATTATCATATTCAAAATTTCCTGAGTTATGGCCTTACCATAACTGGATTGATTTATTACTGATTAATTGTGATTGATTACCATAAATACGTTGGGTATTGCCGGCCAGACGAGAAAATAGAAAAAACCGGTGGGAGGGGGTTGTGGGAGGAGAGATGAATGAACCAGCGATGGGAGGGGGGTGGGAGGAGAGACGGAAAAAAACCAGCGATGGGAGGGGGTGGTGGGAGGAGAGACGAAATAAAACCAGCGAAAAATAACCGGCGGACTATTCACCAACTGCTCCATTAGGAGTAGAGATATACGGGGGCAGGGGCACCCTAGAACGCACAAGTTGACATTGTTTAGCCGTGTGAGGTGCCCCCCTCCATAGTTACACACCTTGGTCATATCGTCGTAGTGCTGAGGCGAAGCCCTACGCTATAAGTGCATCTAGTGCCCCTTAGTGATTTTGGTGTATTGAAGACTTATAGGTTAAGGGACTGATGCATTTGTGAGTGTACACAGGTCTATAAGTCTATGAGGAGTTTGATATTTACAGAGAAAGTCGACCCCTAAAAATGATGTTCTTCAACTAAAGACTTTGGATTACTGAAGACTTTCAGAAGACTTTGAAAGTGAAGAAATTGGTGTGACCTTGAAAACTTGGCAATCATTCGAGGAACATGAAGCGTGAATACTTTTGTTTTCATAGTTTTATTTTCTCTTTCATGAGTCATAGGAAACACCGTACTATTAAAGGGGGTTGAGGAAATACTAAGGAAAAATTTCCATGTGATGCTCAACTCAAAATCCTACACCTACCAATCCCTTCGAGTGAAGCCATTGGAAATCTCATACAGTTCAGTCATCTTCTTCAGTGACAGAGACGAAGTTCTTCTGGTCTCTGAGGAATTTGTTTTGACTGAGGAGTTAGGAATTCGCTAGTGTGAATTGCCTACACAGTGAGGAACATGATAGCCCTGAGGATTTTGATAGTAAAAATTCTGACCGTTGCTGTGCTATGCGCCAGCTGTTCCAAAATATCTACCCACCTAACGGTCATATCATACAAGGGCATTCATGTCTTATCATGTCAGGCTCCTCCCTCGGCTATAAATAGTCGCTCCCCACAACCACTAGCTGGTTGGATGCTCCGAGAGAAAGTGACACTTGTCATTTGAGAGCATCCCATCCTCCGAGGACTTTGAGCGAAAATCATCAAGTGAGGAAAACCCCAAACCCAACACCTACAAACCCAAAGTGATTGAGCATCACTGAAAAGATTGATCCTGCGTGGATCCGGTGTTTGTTTCCTTTAAAGACTGTGCTTCTTCCAGACGGTCAGGTGTCAAGGTCTAGAGCATCCAATAGGAATTGTGGATCGCCGAGTGACCGAGTTTGTGAAGGTTCGGAAGTCACCTGAAGACTTACCATGAGTGATTGGGTGAGGTCTATGTGACCTTAGCTCAAGGAGAATACGGTAAGGACTGTGTGTCCGGGACTGGGTGTCCTCGAGTTTAAATACTTAGCCCGCTCCAACAAGTTGTACAACTGAGATAGCAGTTGGAGCTTGTCTACCAAATCATTATCTTCACCGATCTTACTGGTTCTATTTCCTCAACTCTTTCATTTCCTCATGTCTGTTGTTGTGTGCCTGTTCATATCAGTTTGAAGACGTTGACTGAAGACTTTCTCAGTTTCCTTAGTTCAATTTCTTCAGTCTGTCCGTCTTCTTTCTTGTGTTATCCTGTGTTTACGATTTCTGTACTCTATGCTTGTCTTCATCTCATCATGATGACTATGCTTGTATTCTGTTATTTTTACCTCTGAGTACTTATTCCGCTGCCAATAGTTCTTCATTTAGGAATTTCCTCACCAGCAAATTCCTCAATGAAGAATTCATAAAAATCGCCTATTCGCCCCCCTCTAGCCGATATAACGCACTTTCAATTGGTATCAGAGCAAGGTACTTCCTTGTTCTGTGTGATTTTGGTTTAACCTCCTGGAGTTTTAGTTATGTCGACTACAGGATTGAGGAACGTATCCTGCCCCATCTTTGACGGTCATGAGTATCCTCGGTGGAAGGCTATGATGAAGAAGTGACTCATGGCTATGGACAACGAACTGTGGACCGTCACTGAGATTGGTCTTACCGATCTACGCAAGATGGCGGAGGCTAATGACATTCGCAAGTACACTCTACTCAACCTCACAGCGAAGGATGTCATCTGCTCCTGTCTGTCCCAAAATCAGTTCAGGAACGTCATGCATCTCAATCACGCGAAGCTAATCTAGGACCAGCTCTCTGAGGTCTATGAAGGACATCGTACTCGTCATGATCCTTGGTTTGAGGATTACAAGGATTCTCTCAAGGAGATGACTTTCGAACCTGAATCGTCATCCTCTTCACCGTGCCTTATGGCAGAGGGTGCAAAGGTAACTGAATGCTACCTTTCTGAGTCTAGTGATGATGAATCAGGTGATGAATTTGGCCCCAGCTATGTCAAACTTGCTTCCCTTGCCACTAAACAACAAAGAGCTTTGGAAAAAGTTCAATACATGCTAAATAAGAGCGATGATATGTTGGGTGAAGAAATGGATCAGTCAAAAGCATTGGCTGAGAGTCTTCAAAGACTTCAGTCCAAATTTGACGCCCTTCAGGATCATCATAACACTCTCTTATCTGATCACGAGAAGCTTTCTTCTGAATTTCTTAAAAGAAAGCAAGATCTTGAAAAGCTAAGAGTGGATTATGAAGATCTTCAGAAGGACCGCGATTCACTACTTGCTCAACAAATCAGCACTACCCAGAAAGAATTTGTTCCTCCATGTCTGAAGTGCATTGAACGTGAAACTGCTAATTCTTCACCTGAATGTTCAAATGCTTCTAATGCTACAAACTCTTCATCTATCTCTACTATCACTAATTCCTCATCTGAGGACATTGCAAGTATCACTGATGATTCAGAGCTGAAGGAATTGTACATGACAGGCATGTACAAAAGCCTCAAAGGGCATCAGACTCTTTGTGATGTGCTCAGAAAGCATATCCTAAACAGAAACCCTTGGAAAGAGGGTATTGCCTTTGAGAGGAAACTCAACGCTGATGGAACATACTGGAAGCGTGAGCAGTACTCCAAAACCTCATGGGTTGCTGCAAAGGGACCTCCAGTTGATCCATCCAACTTATCTGGCTTTACATGTGAATTCCTCATTCTTCTAATGAGTCATTTGACTCTAACTATAAACAGTTCAAAAATCAGAATGGTGAAGTATTTGCTAGATATGTTGGGACTAACTGCAGGAACGGTTCCATTATGAAGAAAATCTGGGTTCCCAAAAGTTGCCTTGAAAGTCTTCAGGTGAATGTCCTCATGACACCACCTGTGAAGAATAGGAACTCCAGATCAAATTCTTCATATGAACCAAATTTTTCATATGGACCAAACTCCTCACGTGGATCAAATTCCTCAAAAAGATCAAAGTCCTCATATGATCATCATCGTGCTAACTTTTCTGTTTCGCAGGGTAGAGCTAAGGGCTATGAATATGTGCACTATTCTTCAAATCATTATGTTCATAAGTCCTCGAAGAATTTCTCTGCTTATTCATATGCTTACCCTAACCCCTCTTATGTCAAACGAAGTGGACTGGCGTCTATGCCACCCTTCTCATATGGTGCTCGCAAAGTGATGAATTCTTTGCCACCCCTTCAGATGTGGGTGGTGAAGAAAAAGAACTAATCTCTTATGCAGGGTCAGGTCTCTAGACGAGCTCAAAACGTCTGAAGAATTCGCTGGAGACCTGAACAGTGCCTGGTAGGAAGCAGGCTAATCATGATGAAATGAAATTTCATTTCACGCGTCCTCATACTGTTTATCAGTTCTAATTGCTCGAAGAAATTGATCTGATGATATTGATGTCATATTCTTCACTGATGAAGTATATGAGTTCGTAAGTTGCACTAATTCATCTGCCGGATGATCAACCCAAAGCCAATGAGTGGGTCGTCGATAGTGGATGTACAAATCACATGACTGGTGACAAGAATATATTGATGGATGCTCCTTTATCACCATCACATCTGAAGCATATCATCTTCGCTAACAAAGGAAAAAGTCGGGTATTGGGTCTAGGACTATAACAGACCATATGCTTACTTGCAAAAAGCTTCAGAAGGCTGGCTATGGCATCGACAACTTGGTCATGCTGGCATGAGGAATCTGCACACGCTCGCAAAGAAGAAGCATGTCATTGGCATTGAGAATGTCAAATTCCTCAAGGATCACTTATGCGGAGCCTGTGAAACTGGGAAGATGACAAAGGCCAAGCATCCAGCGAAGACTATCATGACTACCACTGGACCATTTGAATTGCTTCACATGGATCTCTTCGGTCCTAATCATTATTCTGTTGTTACAAATGATACATCTCTATATGGCTTTGTTATTGTTGATGATTACTCTTGTTACACATGGGTACATATTGTCACTTACAAACATGAGGTGCAGGAAGTCTTCAAACGATTTTCCTCGAGGGCTTCAACCAACTTTGGTGTGAAGATCAAGCACATCAGGAGTGACAATGGAATTGAGTTCAAAAATTTCGGTCTTGATGACTATCTTGATGAACTTGGTATTACTCACGAGTTATCTGCTCCTTATACTCCTCAACAAAATGGCGTCATGGACCGCAAGAACATAACTCTTGTTGAGATGGCTCGCACTTTGCTTGATGAATACAAGACGCCTCATCGTTTCTGGAGTGAGGCAATTGACACTGCGTGGCACATCATCAACAGAGTATATCTTCACAAATTCTTCAAGAAGACTGCCTATGAACTCCTCACTGACAAGAAACCCAATGTGAGTTACTTCAAAGTCTTTGGTGCTAAATGTTGGATTAGAGATCCTCATCACAATTCTGAATTTGCACCGAAAGCACATGAGGGTTTCATGCTTGGTTACGGAAAGGACTCGCACACCTACAAAGTCTTCAACAGTGTTCTTCAAAAGGTTGTTGAAACTGTGGATGTGCGATTCGATGAAACTAATGGCTAGCAAAGAGAGCACCTACCTTCTATGATAGATGAACCAGCACCTGAGGATTCTATCAAGTTCAAAGCCACTAAGAATGTCATTCCTACTGAAGAATCTGCTGAAGAATTCATTCCAGAACGTGATGAACATCGAGATGGCGCACCTGAATAAAATGGTGCTGAGGAAAATGCACCTGAAGAAAATGCAGATCAAATTCCTCGAAGATAACCCGCTCATCCTTGTATTGCAAACGAAGTGCAAATTGAGAAGATCATCGATGACATTGAAGCACCAGGTCCTCTCACACGCTCAAAAGCTTCACATTTGTCTAACTTTTGTGGGCACTTTGCTTTTGTCTCTATCACAGAGCTGTCACGCCCAATATGCGATACTATCCTAAAGAGACTCGAAGGTCCCACCAAGGATAGAACCGCATATTGATACGCTTTTGCAAGGTGGATATCATTACATCAACATTACATAATAGATGGGGATACATACAAAAGGCATAAAATGCCACACGAATACAACATCATCTTACATAAGAGCACCATCCGACTAAGGATGAAACACAAATAGAAACTCAAACGACATCCACCCTGCTAGCCCAGGCTGCCGACCTGGAACCTCTCCCCTGATCGAAGAAGAAGCAGAAGAAGAACTCCAAAACAAGAAACCATCGCTCTCACGTCATGATCATCGCATAACCTATACCTGCAACTATTGTTGTAGTAATCTGTGAGCCACGAGGACTCAGCAATCCCATTACCATGGGTATCAAGACTAGCAAAGCTTAATGGGTAAGGAAGGGGTAAAGTGGTGAGGTTGCAACAGCGAGTAAGCAAGTATGGTGGCTAACATACGCAAATAAGAGCGAGAAGAGAGCAAACGGAACGGTCGTGAAGCTAGCAATGATCAAGAGGTGATCCTGAACTCCTACTTACGTCAATCATAAGCCAAAAACCGTGTTCACTTCCCGGACTCCGCCGAAAAGAGACCATCATGGCTACACACCCGGTTGATGCATTTTAATTTGAATCTGGTGTCAAGTTATCTACAATCGGATATTAACAAATTCCCATCTGCCACATAACCGTGGGCACGGCTCTCGAAAGTTTATACCCTGCAGGGGTGTTCCAACTTAGCCCATGATAAGCTCTCGCGATCAACGAAGGATATTCCTTCTCCCAGGAAGACCCGATCAGTCTCGGAATCCCGGTTTACAAGACATTTCGACAATGGTAAAACAAGACCAGCAAAGCCGCCCGATGCGCCGACAATCCCGATAGGAGCTGTACATATCTCGTTCTTAGGGCAACACCGGATAAGTCAAGCTACGAGTAAAACCAACCCTCAAGTTGCCCCGAGGTGGCCCCGCAGGTTACTTGGTTCAGACCAGCACTTAGAGAAGCACTGGCCCGGGGGGGGGGGGGCTAAAGTAAAGATGACCCTTGGGTTGGCCGACCCAAGGGAAGGGTATAGGTGGTGGTGAGGCAAATGGTAAAACCAAGGTTGGGCCTTGCTGGAGGAGTTTTATTCAAAGCGAACTGTCAAGGGGGTCCCATAAATCACCCAACCGCGTAAGGAACGCAAAATCCGGGAACATAACACCGGTATGATGGAAACTAGGGTGGCAAGAGTGGAACAAAACACCAGGCATAAGGCCGAGCCTTCCACCCTTTACCAGATGCATTAATTAAAAAAGAGATATTGTGATATCCCAACATAATCCTGTCCACCATGGAGCAATCTTCAACTCCACTTGCAACTAACAATGCTATAAGAGGGGCTGAGCAAAAGCGGTAACATAGCCAAGCAACGGTTTGCTAGGAAGGGTGAAAAAGGTTAGAGGCTGACATGGCAATTTGGGAGGCTTGAAGAGCAAATGATAGGTAGCACAGCATAGCGATAGAACGAAGCAACTAGCATAGCAATGATAGTAGTGAGATCCAAGGTGACGGTCATCTTGCCTGAAATCCCGCAAGGAAGAATAACGAGTCCATGAAGAAGACGAACGGATGAAGCCGAACCAAGCGTAGACGAACGAATCCTCATGATCGCAACGAAACGGGAACTATCGAGAAGAAGCACACAACATGGTAAACACACCACACATATACATGACAAGATGCACAACCAAGTATGATGCATGACAAGGCTACATGAAGCTACTCATGGCAAGAGATGATGCATACAAGAGCAACACATCAAAGCAAGTCTAAATGAGGCCGGAAACAACATATAACAATTCCGGTAAGTCCTCATATGCAAATTTAGAAATTGGTCCAGAACTGAATAACCCTTATGTTCAAATTGCTCAACATCAAGTTAAAGAGCACCAAGAGAATCTACACGAAATTTTAGTCAAGTTACATATAAAGTTCATTTAGTTCGGAGCTACGGCCTAGAAGATATGAGCAAAACAAGATAAACATGGCATTGATGCTAAATGCATCCAAACATCAAGCAAACACTCCCAAACATGGATGCAACATGATAATATGAAACTACATGAAATTCTAAGCAAGTTTCATATGGAGCACACTCAAAACGGAGCAACGGTGCAACACATACACTCTATACAAGTTATAGCAGCAAACTGTCCATAACAACAACTAGGCATCTTGCAATCATCTAAACACTATTTTACAGAACATCAAAAGGAAAACAAAAGGCATGGACATGATGTACAGGTAAAGCATGACAAAACATGAACACTGGGCTATCTCCAGAAATCACTAGAACATGCTCAAAAGGACATGGCAAAATTGCAAATAATAACAGTTTACAGACTTGGTAGAAATAACATCAGGTTGCAATGTTTAGAGCTATCAAACAACATGTTACAGAAACTTTTCATGGCAAAAAAAGGCATGGCATGAATCTACTAATTGCATATAACAAAAGTCCCTTACTGACCATGAGCCAAAAGGGCACAGAAAATATGATGGCACCCATGTAAACATGGCAAATGATATGACAGATTCATACATGGCAGGAACAACAATAAGTAGGCATGTTGGTGAGCTTGAACCACTCACCATAGAGAAATACATGGCATGGCAAGGCAAACAACAGTAAGAAGGCATATTTATGAAGCTAAACATGGCAAGAGCAAGTTCACAAAGTGCATGGATCACTAGCAACACACATGGCAAAACTAAACTTAATGTTAACAGGCTGACAGCAACATTATTTAGCAATTTGAAGCAAGAATACAACAAGCTACAACAGGCTATAAAAGCAACCAAGGGCATAGATGGATATAGAATGACATGTATAACAAATCATCCTTACTGAACATCTCCAGATTATGCATAGAATGACTTGTAGCAGCAGGTTAACATAGCAACATGATATAGCAGATTCAGCCTAGCAAAACAGAAACAGCAAGTACCCTACTTCACGAGCTCGATGTACTCACTACAAGGCTCACAAAAATACATGGATTGCACCGCTGTAATGATGGCATGATGTAGCTCCAAACTCATGTTGGACTCAAGCTCATATGATGCACACATCAAATGCAACAAAAATGACAAATCACCAAGTTCTGTTACCAGATAGCAGTTAACATCATATAGCACTCTCGCAACGATGATCGGGGCATCAAGATGGACTCAAACAAACACGGCACAATGGAATGAAATGTAGAGCATCTCACAGCGAACATTTTGACATATCATGCGCATGAAACGGAGCCACGGATGCATAGTTATGGTATGTTGAACAGAGGCATAAAATGCAAAAATAAAAGGACATGGAGAAAAATGTCAACCTCCGAGATCTAGGGTTCATGGCACGTAGATCGAGGTTGGCCGGGGTTCTCGCCGGAGTTGAGGTAGAAGGTGGGCGGAGGGTTTCGGGGACGGCCGGAGATGCTCGGGAGAGGCGGATCCGGTTCGGCCTGACCAGATCCGGCCGGCGGGGACGAGGGGCGCGGCGAAGGGGACCACCGGCCTCGGGCGGAGGCGAGCTCAGGTGCGGCGGACACGGCGGCGCCGTACGCGAAGCTGGGCGGCGCGGCGAGCGGGATCCGCAGGCGGCGGCAGGAGGCGACCGGGCC
>NC_057813.1:411263330-411299395 GCF_018294505.1 Triticum aestivum | reverse complement strand
CCGGGCCGGGGAGGGCCGGATCTGGGTCGACGTGGCGGCCCTGGTTGGCCGGCGGGCGGCGGCTGGACATGTCCAGGCGGCGGGTGGACGTGTCCGTCGGCGGGAGGAGGAAGAAGCTAGGGTTTCGGGGGATTCATCCGCGAATTCCGGGGGAGAGGGCCTATATATAGGTAGAGGGAGCTAGGAGTGTCCAAATGAGGTGCGGTCTTCGGCCACGCGGTCGTGATCGAACGACCGAGAGCATGGAGGGGGTTTGGATGGGTTATTGGGACACTTTGGAGCGGTCTTGGGCTGCAAGACAAAAGAGGGCTTTTCGGTTCCCCGGTTAACCGTTGGAGTATCAAATGACCTCCAAATGGAACGAAACTTGACAGGCGGTCTACCGGTGATGTACCAAGGCCGCTTGGCAAATCACGGTCCATTCCAAAAATGTTTAACACCCACTCATAACAAGATAAAAAAGGGGAACGCCGGAGGACATAGAGTGTCGGATTGCAAAACGGACAACAGGAAAAATGCTCGGATGCAAGAAACGAACACGTATGCAAAACGAGAAGCACATGATGACATGGTATGAAAAGCAGATGATGACATGGCAAAGTGCAACACGCAAGCACATGACATGGCAAATACGGGGAATAACTCACAAACACCTGGTGCATCGAATATAGGGCGTTACAACAGCCCACTAAGGTAGATGAAGCATTTCTGGAGCCTGAGTGGATTCAAGCTATGCAAGAAGAATTACATCAGTTCAAGCTCAACACCGTCTGGAAACTGGTCAAACGTCCAGATCCTCGCAAGCACAACATTATTGGCACAAAGTGAATCTACCGCAACAAGCAAGATGAAAATGGCCTTGTGGTGAGGAATAAGGCACGACTTGTAGCTCAAGGCTACAGATAGGTTGAAGGAATTGACTTCGATGAAACTTTTGCACCTGTTGCTAGACTTGAGGCTATTCGCATAGTACTTGCTTATGCTAACCATCATGATATTATCTTACAACAAATGGATGTCAAAAGTGCATTCCTCAATGGTAAGCTTGAGGAAGAAGTATATGTTGCTCAACCACCAGGTTTTGAAGATCCAAAGAATCCTGACAAAGTCTTCAAGCTCAACAAGGCCCTATATGGCCTCAAGCAAGCCCCTCGGGCATGGTATGATACTTTGAAGGAATTCCTCATGAAGAAGGGCTTCAAACCCGGTTCACTTGACCCAACTCTTTTCACTAAGTCTTATAATGATGAATTGTTTGTGTGCCAAATATATGTTGATGATATCATTTTTGGTTGTACTGACCAACGATATAGTGATGAATTTGCCTATATGATGAGTGCAGAATATCAAATGTCTATGATGGGATAATTGAAGTTATTTTTAGGTCTTCAAATTCGTCAACACCGCAATGGGATACTCATATCTCAGGAGAAATACCTCAAGGACGTATTGAGGAAATTTGGCATGCAAGATTGCAAAGGGGTCAAAATTCCAATGCCCACAAATGGCCATCTGTGCACTGATGAAAATGGTTAAGACTTTGATCAAAAGGTATACCGCTCCATGATTCGCTCTTTATTGTACCTATGTGCATCTAGGCCAGATATTATGCTTAGTGTTTGCATGTGTGCCCAATTTCAAGCTACGTCGAAGGAATCACACCATAAGGCTGTGAAGCATATTATTCGATACTTAGCTCACACACCAACACTTGGATTATGGTATCCCAAGGGCTCTTCTTTTGATCTCATTGGATATTTAGACTCTTACTATGTTGGCGATCGCGTGGACCACAAGTCAACATCAGGCACATGTCATTTCCTCAGACGATCTTTGGTCTGTTGGTCCTCGAAGAAACAAAACTGCGTATCACTCTCCACTGCAGAAGCTGAGTACATTGCTGCTGGATCGTGCTGTGCTCAACTACTATGGATGAAGCAAACACTCAAGGACTATGGCGTCAACATGAAGAATGTGCCTCTCTACTGTGACAATGAGAGTGCCATCAAGATTGCTCATAACCTAGTTCAGCACTCGAAGACCAAGCACATCCAGATTCGTCATCATTTTCTTCGTGATCATGTGTTGAAGGGCGACATCTCCATCGAACACGTTAGCACTGAAGATCAACTAGCCAATATCTTCACTAAGCCCTTGGATGTGAAGAGATTTAGCAAGTTGCGGTGTGAGCTAAATATCCTAGAATCTTCAAATGTTCTCTGAAATGGACACACATCCTAACACTTATGCTGCCTTGATGACTTAGATGCGCAACACATGAAGTAACATTTTTCTTCAATTAATGAAGACTAAACCTCTGAGTGTGAAGAAATTAATGAAGAAATTGATTCTCAAAGCCCTCCGACAATTGTACGCGGTGTCTGAAATCAGCTTTCTTATACGATGGGTTACGCCACCAACCAAAGTTGGAAATCTTCAATTTGAGTTTTTCTTCGTTTTTGAAATTCCTCAGTTCATCAAATTATTCAACTTTGCATTGTCTTAACTCTTTCCGGTGTTGTTCTTCATTTGAATATATATATATATATATATATATATATATATATATATATATATATATATATATATATGAGTTTTATGTCCTCTACAACATTCACTTATTGCTAATTCCTCAAGTTGATTTCTTCTCCTAAGTGAATGTGATCGGACCCTTCCCCCTCTATGTTAAACTCAACCCAGTCTATTCACGAATTCCTCATGTGCGTTCAAATTGAAACTCGTTCAAAATCTTCACTGTGTCCTTGATAGCTGAAGAAATTGCGAACGGAACTTTTAAACTTATCTTATCAATATTTTCGGCATTGCCGCTCAAACAGTTCCACTTCTCATGACAATACTTATCTATTCACCCACGATCCTACACAATCACCATCTCTCAGTACGTGGGTGACACATGTCAAGCGGATGAGAAGGGCTAGGGGCACGTTCGTCCGATTTCCTCAGGTGAAAAGTTTTTCACTCCCTCTATAAATACCCCTGTCTCTTCCTCACTTCAGTTTCACCTCGCTCATGCTCTCTCCCTCTCGATCTTCCATAAACCCTAGCACCGCCGCTACTTCATCGTCGCCGGTGAGGAAGAGCTTCACTGCCTCGACCTCGTCGTCGTCGTACTCGCACCGGTTGCGGATTTCTTCACCCCGCTACCGCTGTAGCCGTCTTCCTCTGCCGAGTTAGGGCGTGGAAGATCTGACCCGACGAACCTCACATCTACTCTTTCCAGTTCGTCGTGTTCTTCACTTTAGGTAATTAAAAGTTACTTTTACTGCTATCTTTGATTCTAAAGTTTTCTTGAAAATCTTCAAAGGTGTTTATTCTTCAAATCTTCACACACATGAACATCTCACATGTCATCTGCTCTTGATTCGTTTCTCTAAGAAATGATTTTCTTCAAGATTCCTCAATTGTGTGGATTTTCAATCTATACAACTCTGGAACCCAAGACAAAGAACGCTTAGTGAAATTCCTCAAGACTCATCTGGTCAAATTCCTCAAAACCTATTCATTTTTGAAAAACCTTCTGAGAACGCATATGACCTCTCCAAATTCCTCGCAACTATACTCTGTTCATAGGTGCAAATGTCCGCTGCTCAATCACTAGGTTCTCATCAACTTAACTCATTTGAAGTGTTCCTCGAAGAAAAGTTGCACACCTCTTCAGAAACTTCAGTTGTTCATATTCCTCAGCTGAAGAAAATGGCTGACAAGAAGCCACAGAAGGGAGGAAAGAGGCCTGAGGTCAATACTGCATTTGAAATTCCTGAGGACATTTATGCTGGGTACTGCACACCCCCTGAGAAAGATAGAAATCAGTGCAAGGTATGCATTGAAAAGATAGAGAGGAGATGGGCACGAGAATGGAGGGAGTACAGGTATGTTACTCCCAAGTATATGAAGAAATTCGCGCTCAATCCTCCATGCTCAAGACCTCCATTGGCACCAGGCCAATTGGCAGATCCCACCAGCCTCAAGCGCGGTGAGGACTATGCTGATGAATGGGAAAAGTGCCAGGCCAAATTGGCCAAGCAAGCAAAGGAAGCAATGAAGAAATTCAACACAGACTCTACTGCTGCTGCTGCCTCTGCTGAGGCCTCTGCTAGTCAGCCAAAGAAGGCAATGCATAAGAAGCCTGCGCATAAGCCCAGTGCTTCACCTTCAATGCCCTCACGGCCAAGCTCCTCTGCTATGCCCTCACGGCCAAGCTCCTCTGCTCTGCCCTCAAGGCCAGATTCTTCAAGGCCCTCACGGCAAATTCCTCGGTCTGCTCCTTCAAAGTCCTCAGCTCCTCCGTCAAAGTCTTCGGCGGCTCCGACGAAATCCTCGGCACCTGTGCATCTTGCCTCATGCCAAAGGACACAAGGCTTCTCAATTGCCTCAGGAGCATCTGCAAGCTCCTCAGTTGCTCAAAATTCCTCAGCTGGTCCCTCTCTGCTGAAGAAAAAGGCCACTGCTGCACGAAGTGTTCGACCAAGTCCTCACAAGAAGCAGGTCGCCTTCCAAGTGCCCTCTGATGATGATGAGGCTGATGATGAAGAACTTGCTGAAATCATCAGAGACAGGCAAGCCAGGGCTGCTAGAGCCAAAGGCAGCAATGTGCCACTGATGTTGGATCCAAAGTTGATCCTTGATTACATTGACCTGTGGCACAAGGACCCTAACACGCCTTTGCCGGAGTTGAACCTCACTTCTGGTCAGAGTCATGTTTTGACTGCCTTCATTGAGGAAGAAAAGTGGAAATTTGAACAATGCAGAAGTTTGAAGAAAGCGCAGTACAAGAAACATCGCTACCTCAAGGATAATGTCCTCACTCTCACTCCTGATCAGCTGCTTGCCTTGCAAGTTGAAATCAAACAACTGAGTGATGAATTTGATCACTACCATGCTGATTGGAAGGGCGCCAAAGTGCGGTTTGTCAATCTGACGAAGAAATTCACTTCAAGTGTTGCTCCTCCTGTGCATGTTGAAGTTACTCAGGCTGTAGCATCTGCTCAACCTACTGAAGAACATGCCAGCACCGCTGATGACAATCAGACTGCTGAAGAAAATGAGAGTGACAGGGCTGATGACTCCATTCCAGCCGCTGAAGATATTGCCAGGGCATCCCCTAGTGGTGCGCCTGAAGAAAGTGAACAAGTCAGGGCAACTGCATCAGTTGTGCCTGAGGAAAATGGACAAAAGTCCTTTGCACCTCCTGCGCCTACACCAACTCCGATCCTTCCATCTGCATCAGATGCGAAGAAGACCAAGGCTGCAGAGCGTGCAGCTGTGAAGAAAAGGAAGGCATCAACTTCATCAAATTCTTCAGCTCCGAAGAAGATGAAGCCACTGACTAGCTCAATTTACAACCCAATTGATGCCATTCCGGTCTCCTCCATGCCATCAAAGTACCTTGTTCCTTTTGGTGAAGATTATGTGATTCCCAATGAATCTGATGAAGAAACTCCTTCTGCTGCTTCGACAGAGCAGTTGAACGAAGAAATTTAAGTGGGTGAAATCCCTTCAACCCCAGTCATTTCCTCACCTATGCCTCAGTTCACTGCCGAATAGGCAGGTGTTGAAGAAATAGAAGATGAGGATGTGGACATTGGCTGTACCAATCCTGTGGTCAACGATGAATTTTGGGACAGTCAGCTCCCCAACTCTCCAATGTTCACTCCACTCCAAGCAATTCCTCAGTCCCCTGCTGCCACTGAAGTGCAAATGGGATCTGAAGAACCTCATGCAACCGCAAGTGTTCATGAAGAAATTCCAGCCACTAGTGCTGAAGAAATTGTCAATGAAGAATTGAAGACCCAGGTTGAAGCTGCAGAAGAGCCTGAAATTCCTCAGCCTGAGGAACCTGAGATTGCAATTCCTGAGGTGGTGATGCAATTTACTGACACTCCTCAGCCCAAGCCAAAGGATCCCTTCTCCAAGAAGCAAAAATTCAAGGCTGATGATTTCTTCGGCGAGCATGTGTTCTTCACTGAATTCAACCCCTATGACAATGCTCGTCTTGGAAGGAACCGTTTCTGGACTGCCAGCCCAGCCAACTTCTATTCCTCAGTACTCTTCAACAAGGACAAAGTCTTCGACCACGAGCACATTCCTCATGTGGACATGGAATCCATGCCTTGCTTCTCTCAAGTCCTCAGCATGCTTCATGATGCTGGCTTGCTCAATTTCTGCTCTGACATAGTTGATTGGAATGAAGAGCTTATTCTTCAGTTCTATGCAACTCTGCATATCATAGGTGATGCTGCTGACATAAACTCGTGGGTGTTGGATTGGATGACTGAAAACACTCATTACAAGGCACCAGCCTCGGAATTGCTTCGTGCCTTGCCAATCAGTCCTCCACCTGATGGTGCTCGTTGTCTGTATGATGAGCCTGAACTCACTAATCACTATATGTAAGTGCTCATGAAGCCGCTGAAGCCGAGTCAAGCCCCAAGGACCAAATTCCTCGTGAAGGAATTGCTCTATGTGCCAAGAACCATCTACTACATTCTGACGAAGACCATGAGTCCCATCAAAGGCCATGACTCATCCGATGAAGAAATTATCAGAATGATGAAGAATATGCTTTTCAACATCATGCATGGCATCCCCATAAACTATCATGATTTCTTCATGAGGACCCTGGCGAATGTTGCACTTTCACCATTTGAGCTGAAGCCTTACGCGCCATGGATCATGAGATTCCTCAAAACAAGGTCTTCACTGAACTACATGGCTGATTTTCAGAATCACCTCAGCTACTTGCCCCCTATTGAAGTCCTCAAGCGGACAATTTCCTCATCTGATGAGAAGGGCAAGTCACCAGCCGTTATCGATGAAGGCATTCGTCCATTGGATGGTCAGTTAAGCAAAGTTGCATCTTACTCCACCAATGATGACTCTGCCACTCATGATTCTGCTGCCAATGCTACCAAGTCAAGTCCTCAAGCTACTGCTCCTCGTGTGACGACTGACCGTGAACTGCTTATAAGTCTTCACCAGAAGGTGGATCGCAATCACAAGTGGGTTAAGCGTCAGTTTGGCTCCATTCTTCACAACATGACTTCCATACATAATGCAGTGAACAAAAACCATTACTACCTCCATGAAGTGTTTGATCGCACCTGGGCTATTCTGTCACATCTATATGGTTAAGAAGATTTGAAGCAAATGGGCTTCAAGGAAGACTTTGATTGGTCTGCTCCTCCATCGAAGAAATACAAGAAGGTCAAGGTTCCTTCCTTGTTGGCTAGCTCATATTCTTCATCACGAGCCACGGACGAGCATGAAGACTTGGACGACACTGAAGTAGTCCCTACAACGACTCAAGACCCTGACAACGCTGGCGCTCCTCCATCATCATGATATTCTTCAGGGGCGTTAGTCCTTAGTTTCAACCCTTTTGGGCATTCGATGACAAAGGGGGAGAAATTTGAGTTAGTCTTCAAGCGGGTCTATCCTATATGGGCATTTTTTGGCTAAGTTACAACTCTCATTCTTCTGATGACTCTGCTGGATCGAGTTGTAATCTTAAACTCTATGGTGGCCTGATACTTTTGATGTGTTCTTCTGCATGCTTATTCCTCATTAATGTCAATGCACGCATGCTGAATTACATCAGTCACCATATTTCATCATGCATTTCAAATTGTTCATATTATATATCAAATGCGTGTATGAATTACAAGATATAGGGGGGATCTCCATGATTATAATCTTCAAGTGTGCATTGCTTCAAAAGCAAATTCCTCACTATGCACATCTTCAGGGGGAGTTCTTCTATATCTTGCAATCAAATTCCTCAACATCAGTATCTAGACTTCATATATTTATCCGCATTGAAAACTTAACCTATATTGTCATCAATCACCAAAAAGGGGGAGATTGTAAGTGCATCTAGTGCCCCTTAGTGATTTTGGTGTATTGAAGACTTATAGGTTAAGGGACTGATGCGTTTGTGAGTGTACACAGGTCTATAAGTCTATGAGGAGTTTGATATTTACAGAGAAAGTTGACCCCTAAAAATGATGTTCTTCAACTGAAGACTTTGGATTACTGAAGACTTTCTGAAGACTTTGAAAGTGAAGAAATTGGTGTGACCTTGAAGACATGGCAATCATTCAAGGAACATGAAGCGTGAAGACTTTTGTTTTTGTAGTTTCATTTTCTCTTTCTTGAGTCATAGGAAACACCGTACTGTTAAAGAGGGTCGAGGAAATACTAAGGAAAAATTTCCATGTGATGCTCAACTCAAAATCCTACACCTACCAATCCCTTCGAGTAAAGCCATTGGAAATCTCATACAGTTCAGTCATATTCTTCAGTGACAGAGACGAAGTTCTTCTGGTCTCTGAGGAATTTTTTCTGACTCAGGAGTTAGGAATTCGCCAGTGCGAATTGCCTACACAGTGAGGGACATGATATCCCTGAGGATTTTGATAGTTAAAATTCCGACCGTTGCGGTGCTATGCGCCAGCTGTTCCAAAATATCTACCCACCTAACGGTCATATCAGACAAGGGCATTTATGCCTTATCATGTCGGGCTGCTCCCTAGGCTATAAATAGCCACCCACCACAACCGCTAGCTGGTTGGCTACTCCGAGAGAAACTGACACTTGTCATTTGAGAGCACCCCATCCTCCGAGGACTTTGAGCGAAAATCATCAAGTGAGGAAAACCCCAAACCCAACACCTACAAACCCAAAGTGATTCAGCATCACTGAAGAGATTGATCCTGCATGGATCTGACGCTTGTTTCCTTTGAAGACTGTGCTTCTTCCGGATGGTTAGGCGTCAAGGTCTAGAGCATCCAGGAGGAATTGTGGATCGGCGAGTGACCGAGTTTGTGAAGGTTCGGAAGTCACCTGAAGACTTACCACGAGTGATTGGGCGAGGTCTGTGTGACCTTAGCTCAAGGGGAATACGGTGAGGACTGTGTGTCCGCGACTGGGTGTCCTCGAGTTTCAATACTCAGCCGCTCCAACCAGATGTACAACTGAGACAACAGTTGGAACTGGTCTACCAAATCATTGTCTTCACCGAGCTTACTGGTTCTATTTCCTCAACTCTTTCATTTCCTCATGTCTGTTGTTGTGTACCTATTCATATCTGTTTGAAGACTTTGCCTGAAGACTTTCTCAATTTCCTCAGTTCAATTTCTTCAGTCAGTCTGTCTTCTTTCTTGTGTTATCCTGTGTTTACGCTTTTTGTACTCTGTGCTTGTCTTCATCTCATCATGATGACTATGCTTGTATTCTGTTATGTTTACCTCTGAGTACTTATTCTGCTGCTCATAATTCTTCATTTAGTAATTTCCTCACCAGCAAATTCCTCAGTGAAGAATTCATAAAAATCACCTATTCACCCCCCTCTAGTCGATATAACGCACTTTCATACGCCGATAACTTCATCATCACTGTCACCACGCCGTTGTGCTAACGAAACTGTCCCTCGGCCTCAACAAGATCAAGAGTACGAGGGACGTCCCCAAGCTAAACGTGTGCTGATCGCGGAGGTGTCATACATTATGTGCTAAGATTGATCGGATCGTGAAGACGTACGATTACATCAACGTTGTTGTCATAACGCTTCTGCTTTCGATCTACACGGGTACGTCGACACACTCTCCCCTCTCGTTGCTATGCATCACCATGATCTTCCGTGTGCGTTGGAAATTTTTGGAAATTACTACGTTCCCCAACAGTGGCATCTGAGCCAGGTTTATGCGTAGATGTTGTACGCACGAGTAGAACACAAAGTGTTGTGGGTGATAATAGTCATACTACTAACCAACATGTCATATTTTGATTCGACGGTCTTGTTGGATGAAGCGGCTCAGACCGACATTACATGTACGCTTACGCGAGACTGATTCTAACGACGTGCTTTGCACATATGTGGCTGGTGAGTGTCTGTTTCTCCAACTTTAGTTGAATCAAGTGTGGCTACGCCCGGTCCTTGTTGAAGGTTAAAACATCACACTTGAAAAAAAAATGTTTTGGTTTTGATGCGTAGGTAAGAATGGTTCTTGCTAGAATCCCGTAGCAGCCACGTAAAACTTGCGAGAACAAAGTAGAGGACGTCTAACTTGTTTTTGCAAGGCTTGCTGTGATGCGATATGGTCAAGCATGATGTGATATAAATTGTTGTATGAGATGATCATGTTTTGTAACAAAGTTATCGGCAACTGGCAGGAGCCATATGGTTGTCGCTTTATTGTATGCAATGCAATCACCATGTAATTGTTTTACTTTATCACTAAGCGGTAGCGATAGTCGTAGTAACAATAGTTGGCGAGACGACAACGATGCTACGATGGAGATCAAGGTGTCATGTCGGTGACGTTGGAGATCATGACGATGCTTCGATGATGGAGATCATGAGCACAAGATGATGATGGCCATATCATGTCATATATTTTGATTGCATGTGATTTTTATCCTTTATGCATCTTATTTTGCTTAGAACGTCAGTAGCATTATAAGATGATCCCTTACTAAATTTCAAGGTACAAGTGTTCTCCCTAAGTATGCACCGTTGCTACAGTTCGTCGTGCCGAGACACCACGTGATGATTGGGTGTGATAAGCTCTACGATCACATGCAACGGGTGCAAGCTAGTTTTGCACACGCAGAATGCTCGGGTTAAACTTGACGAGCCTAGCATATGCAGATATGGCCTCGGAACACTGAGACCGAAAGGTTAAGCGTGTATCATATAGTAGATATGATCAACATAGTGATGTTCACCATTGAAAACTACTCCATCTCACGTGATGATCGGACATGGTTTAGTTGATTTAGATCACGTGATCACTTAGATGATTAGAGGGATGTCTATCTAAGTGGGAGTTCTTAAGTAATATGATTAATTGAATGTTAATTTATCATGAACTTAGTGCCTGATAGTATTTTGCATGTCTATGTTGTTGTAGATCAATGGTCCGTGCTACCGTTCCTTTGAATTTTAATGCGTTCCTAGAGAAAGCTAAGTTGAAAGATGATGGCAGCAACTACGCGGACTGGGTCCGTAACTTGAGCATTATCCTCATTGTTGCACAGAAGAATTACGTCTTGGAAGCACCGCTAGGTGCCAGGCCTGCTGCTGATGCTACTGATGACGTTAAGAACGTATGGCAGAGCAAAGCTGATAACTACTCGATAGTTCAGTGTGCCATGCTTTATGGCTTAGAATCGGGACTTCAACTACATTTTGAACGTCATGGAGCATATGAGATGTTCCAGGAGTTGAATTTAATATTTCAAGCAAATGCCCGAGTTGAGAGATATGAATTCTCCAACAAGTTCTACAACTGCAAAATGGAGGAGAATAGTTCTGTCAGTGAACACATACTCAAAATGCCTGGGTATCATAATCACTTGACTCAGTTGGGAGTTGATCTTCCAGTTGATTGTGTCATTGACAGAGTTCTTAAATCACTACCACCAAGCTATACAGGCTTTGTGATGAACTATAATATGCAAGGGATGGACAAGACTATTCCCAAGCTCTTCACGATGCTAAAGGCCGTGGAGGTAGAAATCAGAAAGGAGCATCAAGTGTTGAATGTCAATAAGACCACTAGTTTTAAGAAAAAGGGCAAAGGGGAGAAAGGGAACTTCAAGAAGAATGGCAAAAAGGTTGCTTGTCAAGAGAAGAAACCCAAGTCTGGACCTAATCCTGAAACTGAGTGCTTCTACTACAAAGGGACTGGTCACTGTAAGAGGTACTGCCCCAAGTATTTGGCAGACAAGAAGGATGGCAAAGTGAAAGGTAGATTTGATATACATGTTATTGATGTGTACTTAACTAATGCTCGCAGTAGCGCCTGGGTATTTGATACTGGTTCTGTTGCTCATATTTGCAACTTGAAACAGGGGCTGCGGATTAAGCGAAGATTGGCTAAGGACGAGTTGACGATGCACATGGGAAATGGTTCCAAAGTCGATGTGATCGCGGTCGGCACGCTACCTCTACATCTACCTTCGGGATTAGTTTTAGACCTAAATAATTGTTATTTGGTGCCAGCGTTGAGCATGAACATTATATCTAGATCTTGTTTGATGTGAGACGGTTATTCATTTAAATCAGAGAATAATGGTTGTTCTATTTATATGAGTAATATCTTTTATGGTCATGCACCCCTGCTAAGTAGTCTATTTTTGTTGAATTTCAATAGTAGTGATACACATATTCATAGTGTTGAACCCAAAAGTTTGAAGTTTAATAACAATAGTGCAACTTACTTGTGGCACTACTGTTTGGGTCATATCAGTGTAAAGCGCATGAAGAAACTCCATACCAATGGACTTTTGGAATCACTCGATTATGATTCACTTGGTGCTTGCGAACCGTGCCTTATGGGCAAGATGACTAAAACTCCGTTCTCCAGAACAATGGAAGGAGCTACTGACTTGTTGGAAATAATACATACTGATGTATGCGGTCCAATGAGTATTGAAGCTCGTGGTGGGTATCGTTATTTTCTTACCTTCATAGATGATTTGAGCAGATATGGTTATATCTACTTAGTGAAGCATAAGTCTGAAACATTTGAAAAGTTCAAAGAATTTTAGAGTGAAGTGGAAAATCATCATAACAAGAAAATACAGTTTCTACGATCTGATCATGGAGGAGAGTATTTGAGTTATGAGTTTGGTCTTCATTTTAACCAACATGGGATAGTTTCACAATTAACGCCACCTGGAACACCACAACGAAATGGTGTGTCTGAACATCGTAACCGTACTTTATTATATATGGTGTGATCTATGATGTCTCTTACTGATTTACCGCTATCGTTTTGGGGTTATGCTTTAGAGACGACTGCATTCACTTTAAATAGGGAACCATCAAAATCCGTTGAGACGACGCCTTATGAAAAGTGGTTTGGCAAGAAACCAAAGTTGTTGTTTCTTAAAGTTTGGGGCTGCATTGCTTATGTGAAAAATCTTCAACCTGATAAGCTCGATTCCAAATCGAGAAGTGCTTCTTCGTAGGATACCCAAAGGAAACTGTTGGGTACACCTTCTATCACAGATCCGAAGGCAAAATCTTTGTTGTAAGAATGGATCCTTTCTAGAGAAGGAGTTTCTCTCAAAAGAAGTGAGTGGTAGGAAAGTAGAACTTGATGAGGTAATTGTACCTTCTCCTGAATTGGAAAGTAGTTCATCACAGAAATCAGTTCCAGTGATTCCTACACCAATTAGTGAGGAAGCTAATGATAATGATCATGAAGCTTCAGATCAAGTTACTATCGAACCTCGTAGGTTAACCAGAGTACGATGCGCACCATAGTGGTACGGTAATCCTATTCTGGAAGTCATGTTACTAGACCATGATGAACCTACGAACTATGAGGTAGCGATGATGAGCCCAGATTCCGCGAAATGGCTTGAGGCCATGAAATCTGAAATGGGATCCATGTATGAGGACAAAGTGTGGACTTTGGTGGACTTAACCGATGATCGGCAAGCCATTAAGAATAAATGGATCTTTAGGAGGAAGACGGACGCTGATAGTAGTGTTACTATCTAAAAAGCTCGACTTGTCGCAAAAAGATTTTCAACAAGTTCAAGGAGTTGACTACGATGAGACTTTCTCACTCGTCGTGAGGCTTAAGTCTGTCCGAATCATGTTAGCAATTGCTGCATTTTATGATTATGAAATTTTGCAGATGGATGTCAAAACTGCATTCCTGAATGGATTTCTGGAAGAAGAGTTGTATATGATGCAATCGGAAGGTTTTGTCGATCCAAAGGGTGCTAGCAAAGTGTGCAAGCTCCAGCGATCCATTTATGGACTGGTGCAAGCCTCTCGAAGTTGGAATAAACGCTTTGATAGTGTGATCAAAGTATATGGTTTTATACATACTTTTGGAGAAGCCTGTATTTACAAGAAAGTGAGTGGGAGCTCTGTAGCATTTCTGATCTTATATGTACATGACATATTGTTGATTGGAAATGATATAGAATTTCTGGATAGCATAAAGGGATACATGAATAAGAGTTTTTCTATGAAAGACCTTGGAGAAGCTGCTTACATATTGGGCATCAAGATCTATAGAGACAGATCAAGACGCTTAATTGGACTTTCACAAAGCACATACCTTGATAAAGTTTTGAAGAAGTTTAAAATGGATCAGTCAAAGAAAGGGTTCTTGCCTGTGTTACAAGGTGTGAAGTTGAGTCAGACTCAAAGCCCGACCACCGCAGAATATAGAGAGAAAATGAAAGTCATTCCCTATGCTTCAGCCATAGGTTCTATCATGTATGCAATGCTGTGTACCAGACCTGATGTATGTCTTGCTATAATCATAGGTACCAAAGTAATCCCAGAGTGGAGCACTAGAAAACGGTCAAGAACATCCTGAAATACCTGAAAAGGACTAAGGATATGTTTCTCGTTTATGGAGGTGAAAAGGAGGAAATCGTAAATGGTTATGTCGATGCAAGCTTTGACACTGATCTAGGAGCTGTCAGTTGGTGCAGTTCCAAGCAGAGCGTCTTGGCGGGATCTACGTGTGAAGCGGAATACATTGCTGCTTCGGAAGCAGCGAATGAAGGAGTTTGGATGAAGGAGTTCATATCCGATCTAGGTGTCATACCTAGTGCATCGGGTCCAATGAAAATCTTTTGTGACAATACTGGGGCAATTGGTTTGGCAAAGGAATCCAGATTTCACAAGATCACCAAGCACATCAAGAGACGCTTCAATTCCATCCATCATCAAGTGTCGGAAGGGGACATAGAGATTTACAAGATACACACGGATCTGAATGTTGTAGACCCGTTGACTAAGCCTCTCTCACAAGCAAAACATGATCAGCACCAAAGCTCCATGGGTGTTAGAATCATTACTATGTAATCTAGATTATTTACTCTAGTGCAAGTGGGATGCTGAATGAAATATGCCCTAGAGGCAATAATAAAGTTATTATTTATTTCCTTAATTCATGATAAATGTTTATTATTCATGCTAGAATTGTATTAACCGGAAACTTAGTACATGTGTGAATACATAGACAAAACCTATAGTCCCTAGTATGCCTCTACTTGACTAGCTCGTTAATCAAAGATGGTTATGTTTCCTAACCATAGACATGTGTTGTCATTTGATGAACGGGATCACATCATTAGGAAAATGATGTGATGTACATGACCCATCAGTTAGCTTAGCATTATGATCGTGTTAGTTTCGTTGCTACTGCTTTCTTCATGGCTTATACGAGTTCCTTAGACTATCAAATTATGCAACTTCCGAATACCGGAGGAATACTTTGTGTGCTACCAAACGTCACATCGTAAAAGGGTGATTATAAAGGTGCTCTACAGGTGTCTCCAAAGGTGTTTGTTGGGTTGGCATAGATCGAGATTAGGATTTGTCACTCCGTGTTTCGGAGAGGTATCTCTGGGCCCTCTAGGTAATACTCATCACTATAAGCCTTGCAAGCATGACGACTAATGAGTTAGTTGTGGGGTGAAGTATTATGCAATGAGTAAAGAGACTTGCTGGTAACGAGATTAAACTAGGTATTGAGATACCGACGATCGAATCTCGGGCAAGTAACATAACGATGACAAAGGGAACAACGTATGTTGTTATGCGGTTTGACCGATAAATATCTTCGTAGAATTTGTAGGAACCAATATGAGCATCCAGGTTAAGCTATTGGTTCTTGACCGGAGACGTGTCTCAGTCATGTCTACATAGTTCTCAAACCCGTAGGGTCCGCACGCTTAACGTTCGGTGACGATCAGGTATTATGAGTTTATGTGTTTTGATGTACCTAAGATAGTTCGGAGTCCTGGATATGATCACGGACATGACGAGGAGTCTCGAAATTGTCAAGACATAAAGATTGATATATTGGACGGCTATATTCAGACACCGGAAATGTTTCGGGTGATTTTGGAGAAAACTAGAGTGCTGGAGGGGTTGCCGGACCCCCCCCCCAGGGAAGTATTGGTCCTTAGTGGGCCTTAGGGGAGAGAGAGGGCAGCAGCCCAGGAGGTGGTGCACCCCCCCAAGGGGAGTCCGAATTGGACTAGGGGAGGGGGCGCGACCCCTCTTTCCCTCTCCCTCTCCCTCTCCTTCCTTTCCCCTTTCCCTCCTAGTTGGACCAGGAAAGGAGGAGTCCTACTCCTAGTAGGTGGAGGACTCCTCCCCTCCTTGGCGCGCACTAAGGGCCGGCCGGCCTCCCGCCTTGCTCCTTTATATACGGGGGCAGGGGGCACCCTAGAACACAAAAGTTGACATTGTTTAGCCGTATGCGGTGCCCACCTCCACAGTTACACACCTCGGTCATATCGTCATAGAACTTAGGCTAAGCCCTATAATGGTAACTTCATCATCACCTTCACCATGCCGTTGTGCTGACAAAACTCTCCCTCAGCCTCAACTGGATCAAGAGTACGAGGGACGTCCCCGAGCAGAACGTGTGCTAATTGCGGAGGTGCCGTATGTTCGGTGCTAAGATCAGTCGGATCGTGAAGACGTACGACTACATCAACCGCGTTGTCATAACGCTTCCGCTTTCGGTCTACGAGGGTACGTGGACACACTCTCCCCTCTCGTTGCTATGCATCACTATGATCTTGCGTGTGGGTAGGAAGTTTTTTGAAATTACTACGTTCCCCAACAGGGAGAAGCAGGGGAGAAGCAAGGGGTGCCCCAAGTAGGAGGAATCCTACTTGGGGGCCTCCTCCAATTCGGCCTCCCCCCTTCCTTTTGTTGGACAAGGGGGAAAGGGAGGAGGGGGGAGGGGAAGGGAGTAGGAGTCCTACTTCATACTTTCCTTCTCCTCCTCTCCTTTCCTTTCCTCCCCATATGGCTGGCCCTATAGGGGGCGCACCAGCCCCTTGTGGGCTGTTCTGTTCCCTCACTTGGCCCATTAAGCCCATATCTTTGCCGGGGGTGCACGAAACTCCTTTCCGGTGACGCGGTAGCCCCGGAACACTTCCGGTGTCCGAATACTATCTTCTTATATACCAATCTTTACCTCTCAAACATTTCGAGACTCCTCATCATGTCTGTGATCTCATTCGGGCCTCCAAAAAACATTCGATCACCAAATCACATAACTCATATAATACAAATTTGTCATCGAACGTTAATTGAGAACTATGTAGACATGACCGAGATACCTCTCCGGTCAATAACCAATAGTGGAACCTGGATGCTCATATTGTCTCCTACATATTCTACGAAGATCTTTATCGGTCAAACCGTAATAACAACATACGTTGTTCCTTTGATCATTGGTATGTTACTTGCCCAAGATTCGATCGTCGGTATCTTCATACCTAATTCAAGCTCGTTACTGGCAAGTCTCTTTACTCGTTCCATAATACATCATCCCACAACTAACTCATTAGTCACTTTGCTTGCAAGGCTTCTTATGATGTGCATTACCGAGAGGGCCCAGAGATACCTCTCCGATACTCGGAGTGACAAATCCTAATCTCGATCTATGCCAACCCAACAGACACCTTCGGAGATACCTGTAGAGAATCTTTATAATCACCCAGTTACGTTGTGACGTTTGATAGCACACAAGGCATTCCTCCGGTATCCGGTAGTTACATAATCTCATAGTCGGAGGAACATGTAATTGACATGAAGAAAGCAATAGCAATAAACTGAACGATCAAAATGCTAAGCTAACGGATGGGTCATGTCCATCACATCATTTTCCTAGTGATGTGATCCCGTTCATCAAATGACAACACACGTCTATGGTTAGGAAACTTAACCATCTTTGATTAATGAGCTAGTCTAGTGGAGGCTTACTAGGGACACAGTGTTTTGTCTATGTATCCACACATGAATCAAGTTTCCGGTTAATACAATTCTACCATGAATAATTAACATTTATCGTGATATAAGGAAATATAAAATAATAACTTTATTACTGCCTCTAGGGCATATTTCCTTCAGTCTCCCACTTGCACTAGAGTCAATAATCTAGTTCACATCGCCATGTGATATAACACCAATAGTTCACATCTTTACGTGATTAACACCCATTGTTCACATTGCCATGTGACCAACCCTTAAAGGGTTTACTAGAGTCAATAATCTAGTTCACATCGCTATTTGATTAACACCCAAAGAGTACTAAGGTGTGATCATGTTTTGCTTGTGAGAGAAGTTTAGTCAACGGGTATGCTACATTCAGATCCGTATGTATTTTGCAAATTTCTATGTCTACAATGCTCTGCATGGAGCTACTATAGCTAATTGCTCCCATGTTCAATATGTATCTAGACTGAGACTTAGAGTCATCTAGATCAGTGTCAAAGCCTGCATTGATGTAACTCCTTGCGACAAACTCTTTATCACTTCCATAACCGAGAAATATTTCCTTAGTCCTCTAAGGATAATTTTGACCGATGTCTAGTGATCTACTCCTATCTCAGATTTCATGGCCTCAAGCCATATGCCGAAATTTGGGCTCATCATAGCTTCTTTGTAGTTTGTAGGTTCGCCACGGTCTAATAACATAACTTCCAGGATAGGATTACCATACCACTCTGGTGCGCATCATGCTCTAGTCGACCTACGAAGTTTAGTAGTAACTTGATCTGAAGTTTCATGATCTTCATCATTAGCTTCCTCTGTAGTTGGTGTAGGAATCACGAAAACAGTTTTCTGTGATGTACTACTATCCAATTTGAGAGAAGGTACAATTACCTCATCAAGTTCTACTTTCCTCTCATTCACTTCTTTCGTGAGAAACTCCTTCTCTAGAAAGGACCCATACTTAGCAACAAAAATCTTGCCTTCGAATCTTTGGTAGAAGGTGTACCCAATTGTTTCCTTAGGGTATCCTATGAAGGCGCACTTCTCTGGTTTGGGTTCGAGCTTATCAGGCTGAGGCCTTTTGACATAAGTGTCGCAACCCCAAATTTTAAGAAATGGCAGCTTAGGTTTCTTGCCAAACCATAGTTCATACAATGTCGTCTCAACGGATTTAGACAGTGCCCTATTTAACGTGAATGCAGCTGCCTCTAATGCATAGCCCAAAACAATAGTTGTAAATCGGTAAGAGACATCATAAATTGCACCATATCTAAGAAAGTACGATTACGGCGTTCATACACACCATTACATTGTGGTGTTCTAGGTGGCGTGAGTTGTGAAACTATTTCACATTGTTTCATATGAAGGCCAAACTCGTAACTCAAATATTCGCCTCTGCGATCAGATCGTAGAAACTTTATTTTCTTGTCACGATGATTCTCCACTTCACTCTGAAATTTTTTGAACTTTTCAAATGTTTCAGACTTGTGTTTCATTAAGTAGATATACCCATATCTGCTCAAATCATCTATGAAGGTCAGAAAATAACGATACCCGCCGCGTGCTTCAACACTCATCATACCACATACATCGATATGTATTATATCCAATAAATCATTAGCTTGCTCCATTGTTCTGGACAATGGAGTTTTAGTCATCTTTCCCATGAGGCATGGTTCGCAGGTATCAAATGATTCATAATCAAGTGATTGAAAAAGTCCATTTGCATGGAGTTTCTTCATGCGCTTTATACCATTATGACCTAAACGGCAGTGCCACAAATATGTTACACTATCATTATCAACTTTGCTTCTTTTGGCATCAATATTATGAATATGTTTATCATCACGATCGAGATTCAATAAACCATTCACATTGGGTGTATGACCATAGAAGGTTTTATTCAAGTAAACAGAACAAGAATTATTCTCTGACTTAAATCAATAATCGTATTGCAATGAACATGATCTAATCATATTCATACTCAACGCAAACACTAAATAACATTTATTTAGGTTCTACACTAATCCCAAAGTTAGAGGGAATATGCGATGGTGATCTTCTCAACTTGGAATCACTTCCAACACACATCGACACCTCGTCCTTAACTAGTCTCTGTTCATTTTGCAACTCCTGTTTTGAGTTACTAATCTCAGAAACTGAACCGGTATCAAATACCCAGGGGTTTCTACGAACACTAGTAGAGTACACATCAATAATCTGTATATCAAATATACCTTTGTTCACTTTGCAATCCTTCTTATCCGCCAAGTATTTGGGGCAGTTCCGCTTCTAGTGACCATTTCCTTTGTAGTAGAAGCACTCAGTTTCAGGCTTAGGTCTAGCTTTGGTCTTCGTCGCGGGAGTGGCAACTTGCCTGCCATTCTTCTTGAAGTTCCCTTTCTTTCCCTTTGCCCTTTTCTTGAAACCAGTGGTCTTGTTAACCATTAACATTTGATGTTCTTTCTTGATTTCTACCTTCGCCGATTTTAGCATCGCAAAGAGCTCGGGAATCATTTTCGTCATCCCTTGCATATTATAGTTCATCATGAAGTTCTAGTAACTTGGTGATAGTGACTAGGGAACTCAGTTAATCACTATCTTATCTGGAAGATTAACTGCCACTTGATTCAAGTGATTGTAGTGCCCATACATTCTGAGTACATGCTCACTGGCTGAGCTATTCTCCTCCATCTTGTAGGCAAAGTACTTTGGCAAAGGTCTCATACCTCTCGACATGGGCATGAGTCTGAAAACCAATTTCAGCTCTTGGAACATCTCATATGCTCCGTGGCGTTCAAAACGGTTTTTGAAGTCTCGATTCTAAGCCGTAAAGCATGGTGCACTAAACTATTAAGTATTCATCATATCGAGCTTGCCAAATATTCATAACGTCTGCATTAGCTCTTGCAATAGGTCTGTCACCTAGCAGTGTGCATTAAGTACATAATTCTTCTATGCATCAATGAGGATAATCCTCAGATCACGGACACAGTCTGCATTATTGCTACTATCATCTTTCAACTTAGTTTTCTCTAGGAACATATGAAGAAACAAAAGGGAGCAACAACGCGAGCTATTAATCTACAACATAATTTGCAAATACAATCATGACTAAGTTCATGATAAATTAAAGTTCATTAATCAAATTACTTAAGAACTCCCACTTAAATAGACATCCCTCAAGTCATCTAAGTGATACGTGATCCAAATCAACTAACCCGTGTCCGATCATCACGTAAGATGGGTTAGTCATCAATGGTGAACATCTCTATGTTGATCATATCTACTATATGATTCACATTCGACCTTTCGGTCTCAAGTGTTCCAAGGCCATGTCTTAACATGCTAGGCTCATCAAGTTTAACTCAAGTATTCCACGTGTGTAAAACTGCCTTACACCCGTCCTATGTGAACGTAGAGTCTATCACACCCGATCATCACGTGGTGTCTCGAAACGATGAACTTTCGCAATGGTGCATACTCGGGGAGAACACTTATACCTTGAAATTTAGTGATAGGTTTATCTTATAATGCTACCATCGGTCTAAGCAAAATAAGATGCATAAAAGATAAACACCACATGCAATCAAAATATGTGACATGATATGGCCATCATCATCTTGTGCTTTTGATCTCCATCTCCAAAGCATCGTCATGATCTCCATTGTCACCGTCTCGACACCTTGATCTCCATCGTTGCATCGTGGTCGTCTCACCAACTATTGCTTCTACGACTATCGCTAACGCATCGTGATAAAGTAAAGAAATCACATGGCATTTGCATTTCATACAATAAGGAGACAACCATAAGGCTCCTGCCGGTTGCCGATAATTTTACAAAACATGACCATCTCATACAACCATGTATATCACATCATGTCTTGACCATATCACATCACAACATGCCCTGCAAAAACAAGTTAGACGTCCTCTACTTTGTTGTTGGAAGTTTTACATGGCTGCTATGGGCTTCTAGCAGGAACCGTTCTTACCTACGCACAAAATCACAATGGTGACTTATGAAGTTTGCTGTTTTAACCTTCAACAAGGACCGACCACAGTCAAATTTGATTCAACTAAAGTAGGAGAAACAGACACCCGCCATCCACCATTATACAAAACTAGTTGCATGTCTGTCGGCGGAACCGGTGTCATGAACGTGGTCATGTAAGGTTGGTCCGGGACGCTTCATCCAACAATATCACCAAATCAAAATAAGACATTGGTGGTAAGCAGTATGGCGATCACCGCCCACAACTCTTTGTGTTCTACTCGTGCATATCATCTACACATAGACCTGGCTCATGATGCCACTATTGGGAACGTAGCATGCAATTTCAAAAAAATTCCTACGATCACGCAAGATCTATCTAGAAGATGCATAGCAACGAGAGGGGGAGAGTGTGTCTACGTACCCTCGTAGACCAAAAGTGGAAGCATTTGACAACGCGGTTGATGTAGTCGAACTTCTTCTTGTTCCGACCGATCAAGCACCGAATGTATGACACCTCCGTGTTCTGCACACATTCAGCTCGATGGCGTCCCTCGAACTCTTGATCCAGTAGAGCATCGAGGAAGTAGATGAGTTCCATCAGCACAACGGCGTAGCGATGGTGACGGTGAAGTGATCCATGCAGGGCTTCGCCTAAGCACTATATGAATATGACCGGAGGCATAAACTATGGGGGGGGGCGCCGCACACGGCTAGGAATCAATATTGTGTCTTCTAGCGGTGCCCCCCCATATATATAGGTGGGAGAGGGAGGGGAGCAGCAAGGGGCGCCCCAAGTAGGAGGAATCCTACTTGGGGGCCTCCTCCAATTCGGCCTCCCCCTTCCTTTTATTGGACAAGGGGGAAAGGAAGGAGGGGGGGAGGAAGTAGGAGTCCTACTTCATAATTTCCTTCTCCTCCTCTCCTTTCCTTTCCTCCCCATATGGTTGGCCCTATAGGGGCCGCACCAGCCCCTTGTGGGCTGGTATGTTCCCTCACTTGGCCCATTAAGCCCGTATCTTTGCCGGGGGAGCCCGAAACTCCTTTCCGGTGACCAGATAAGTACCCGATACCCCCGGAACACTTTCGGTGTCCGAATACTATCGTCCTATATATCAATCTTTACCTCTCGAACACTCCTCTACATCACCACTCCGGAACTTCACCTCGCAACACCCCTCTACATCGTCTTTGATTTCGCCAACCGCCACCTTGACGCCATAATCATCGCTGCTCTGCTCCAGGCTGCTCTTGGCGGAAGTGCTGCTGATTTCTTTGTTGCCATGTGTTCTCCTCTTGTGTTCCGCTTCCATGTGGCCTCCTCGCCAGTCGCAGAGATCATCCTTGCCCAAACCAGGGTCCACCACCTCAACTTCGCTTTCTCCTTTGCTAGAACCCTACCCCTGCTTCCACCACCTCCACCTGCTGTGGCCTCCTGCATGTTGCTCAGCCAACTCCTGCAAATTCTAGTTGACCTGTGTCTGAAGGCGTGGTATGAACGCAGCTCTGATCGTCGTTCTCCATCGGTCCATGCTCTCAGTCACACGGATGCCGCCTGTATGTGCGTGTCATCCAGTTCCCATTCACCCTTGGTGCCACCTCAATGGCCCTAATGCTTGCTCGCCTCTTTGGTGGCCTCTAACACCACTCCAACGTCACTGACGACGGTGACTCATGCTTCTCATTCACCGTCGCCTCTCCAGCAGTTGCTAAACTCATCGCCTCCATGGGGGACTTCCATAAACTAGGCATGCTGATCCGTTTCCCCTGGCCACCGCTCATGTGTGGCGTCCGATGCTCGCTTTCCGGCGAGGTCATGCCTCCTCCGCACGGTGTCATGTCATCCTCACCGTTGGCGGTCGTCTCTGCATCTCTGCCATCAGCCTCAACAACTCTAGATCTGCCTAAGGTGAGACGATCTCGGCCTGCACTACAAAAAAAATACACTTCCGTGATGATACGTATTTGTCACAGTAGGTCGCGTTTTTTGTCATGCATGTACATCCATGACGATTTTATAACAGAATCAAGATAGTCATACATGTGCTATCCTAGAAGTGTTCCCTGACATTACCAAAATTATCATAACGGAAATGTCCACTTCCATGACGATAAATCGCGCGTCACAGAAGTGCTTTTGTCAAGGGTGACCGACACGTGGCATCCACCGTAACAGAACGTCGTTAAGCTATCGGGTCGGATTTTGGATCTGCTAACCCGTTAACAGCCCGGACCAATGGGAAATTTCCACGTGTAAAATTCTGGTTGGCCGAAGGGAACACCTATGAGCTCGTCAGTGGGCCAGATGTCGCCCGTCCATTGGAGGAGACATGCTTATGATACGTCGACATGTGGCTAGGCCCAACAGAGGCCCATATAGGTTAAAAAGGCCGGCCCAACCAAAGGCTTGTAGTACATAATCAGGTACTAGTGGGCCAGCCCAATAACGGCCTTCTTAATAAAGGCTCATTTACGGCCCGAAGCCAGATCTGGCCCATTAATTGTTCGCCCAATATTTGGGCCCATTTACGGCCCGAAGCCAGATCTGGCTCGTTAATTGTTCGCCCAATATTTGGGCCCATTTGCGGCCCAAAGCCAGATCTGGCCCGTTAATTGTTCGCCGAATATTTGGGCCCAAATACAGCCCAGTGACTTTCGGCCTGTTAGAGGCCTGATGTAGACATGGGCCCATTTCAGCCCGGTGTGACTTTCGGCCTAGGAATGGCCTGTGCTGCCCATGGGCCATATATGGTCCGACGGGACATCGGGCCCGCTAACGGCCCGTGCTAAAGGTGGCAACAGTTAAGCCCAACGTGACTTTGGGCCTGTTAAAGGACTGTCACGTAATTCGGCCCGTTGATGCCTGTACCAAGCTTTCGGCCTCTTAAAGGCCAATGATATCAGTGGGCCAACTAAGGCCCGAGATATGTTTCGGCATGGTAACGGCCCGTGAGCTAACTGGGCCCAAAAAGGCCCGGTCTACATTTTCGTCCTGCTGAAGGCCCGTCGACAACTAGTGAAAATTGAGGCCCAACATGCATTTTGGCCTACTAAAGGCATGTGGTTTCATCTCAGCCATAACAGGGCAGTACAATATTCATCTTGTTAATGGCCCAACGCTACCTGGGCCAAACTAAGCGTTGGGTCGACAAAAGGCCCAACTAAAATATAGGCTGGTGTAAGTTTGGGCCTGGCGCAATGTGTGAAGGCCCCAATCATTCGGGCCCAAGAAAGACGGAGGCCGGCCCAATTGTGCCCGCTAAAAACCAGGCCCGTTAGAGTCGAATGTTTCAGCCCGGTCGACTACATCTGATTTTTTTCAGATAGCAAATGATGGCAGTAACTAGTAGGAATTAAGAACAAACCTAATCTATACAATAAAGAAATTATGACATAGTAACTAAGAATAAACCTACACTATACAATAAAGGATTTATGGTATATTACATCCACTAGGCATCGAAGTTCGCCACCAGTGATCATGAAGCGCAACGAAGAAGCAGATTACAAAAACTAGGCACCATTGCAGCGTAACAAAATAATACTGAACCGAGACCACTTCCAAGATAGTTCAAGAAAGGTTAGCCTTGCGGGGAACTACCGCGCAAGCTGCTGAGCAAGGCTGTGAGACCGGCCTAGCATGTCGTTCATAGATTCCAGGTGTAGGTGTTTAGCGATGAGGTTCTCATTGGTGTTCTGCGCAATCTTTCTTAGAGATAGGACTTCAAGTCGAAGTTGAGTTGCAGAATGCCTTTCTGCTAGAACTTGGGACTGAAGAAGTCGAACTGATTCAGACAATGAATTCTGTGAGCTTGTGTGACTATTAGTCTCAAGTAACTTGAACACTACATCAAGACAAGACTTTGGGGTTGTCTTGCTATCTTCAAGATGTTTTGCCTTCTTTGCTGCAATATATGTTGGGTTTGTCTCATAGCCTTCAGCAAACTTGTGCATGCCATCAGGCATATCACCCTGAAACAAAGCAAAGAGATGACCGGTTTTGCACGTGTATAAATAAAGATGATAACTATGCTATCAATTCCATCCAATTTCAAATTAGAAAATAAAGAGTAAGTTCAAAATATCAATAGCATAATTTGGCATTGTTCATAATGCGGGGAACTTCACCATGCTACTGGATTACCATGTCAACATAACAAGCATAGATGAAGGGCAAAGAAAATCATTGTGTCTATTTTGGATAATGTGCATGGCATGTTGTTCATATCATCAGCAACATCAGTAAGATAAAACAGGAGATGACAAGGTGCAAATGTGGGCTGCTTCACCACACACCGGATTATACATTCAAAAAAACAAGCATACATATAGGGAGTATTAAGTAATGTGCATGGTATGAATAAGGAATTTGGTTTTACAAGTAAAACTTAGAACTTACGGTTCTTGCGAACATGCATTTTGGTAGAAATAACAAACTAAACAGCAGTAAACGATAGGGAGTATGAGCAAATTAAACAGTAGTTGAGGATAAAGGCTTTAGAAGGACTGACTTACATTAACAGTTAACACCGACTTTATAATGCCCTTCTCCATGTCAAGGGAAGGATAACTCAAGAATTTCAGCACAGAATCTTCTTCATAAGCATTGCCTGTGCTCTACATTTTGTAGAGAGTAATTATAGATATGATAATACTGGAAGGGATAGAGGATAATGAAGATAGGATGTAGATTGATGCTACATAATCAACTACCAATCCCTGGAAGTACAAGCGTTCCAGGACAAAATGTACTGACAAGAGCAATGGGCTACACTTCTGCACTGGCATTGTATGTGTATTCTACTTGTTGGTAAGATTAAATATAGATCTGATCTTTTTTAGTAAATGGTGAGCGAAGGAGATAAGATGCAGAATGCTACAAAATGAACCAATCCCTCTTCCCATAATACAAGAGTGTTTTGAACACTGGTGTACTATACAAAACGTTCTTATATTATGGGACGGAGGGAGTAGCTGTTAATGTAAGTACAGTGATAGACCACGTTCAGTCCTTATAAGAGGACTGCAGAGGTAAACCTCTTCAAAAGCATTGGGTTGATTCTAAATTTATGTAAGAGTCCATACGGATCTTATAATGTCCACCAAATGGATGATTACGAGGCTAACATGTGCAGTAATGCTACATAATCAAACAGCTATGAAAGTAAGTATGGTCATACAGGGCAAGAGGTACTCACAAGAGCAATGCAGTGTGTAGTATAGTTGTGAGATTTTGTGGTCCCTTGAGAACGAATGTTCTTCTGCTAATAGTTTTTGTACAAGTGAGACATTAAGGCAAATGCAGAAATGTAGTTCAAATTGTTATGTGATATCATAGACAGTACCTTACGCTGCAGCCAAGACCAATGTGTAACAAGATTATTCCAGTCACCGTCGGATAAATGTAGCACCGGAGATTTTACAGAAATTTCGTTCAGAGGCTTGCCATCGAAGTGCACTTGCCTCAGGTAGGAACGATACTTCATCAATGAGTGCTTGAAAAGCACAACCAACCCTTGCTCGTCATCACAATCCAGTTTGCTCCTCGCCTATTTAAAAGAATGAAATCTTGTGTCTTCTGTCAGCAGAAACATATGCAGTAATGACGATGAATACCATTAGAACATTACTTAAGCGTAAGTTGCGGTGCAAGACTGGAAATTGTTCTGTGTCTGCGGTATAATCTTTCCATGAAGGAAAGATGCACACAAAGTTCCTGACAACAACATAAGCTTCGTCTTCTAAACTAGGAAGAAATGGAACAGGGGTCCTATTTGCTGCAATTGGGGCTCTCTCTGGTTCGAAAAGGGATTTGGCAACTGGATTTGGTGTACTCTTTGCTAGAATGGGGGTTTTGTGTCATACAGCTGGTGCTATGTCAACTGGCATAATCATACTGTTTACTGCAGTTGGGGTCTGCTGAGTTGGTTCATCAGAAATGACCAGTGTAGTAGGGCTAGAGTCTGCTAGAGTTGGGGTGTTTTGTGGGTCAGGTGATATTGCAACTACACCTAATGGGCTATTTGATTTATCAGGTGCCACTACCTTTTCCAAATACTTTGCTTGTGCTCCTCCACGATCAGCAATCGCCCTCTTCCTTTTGAACGTCTGATACACAAGAACAACATTTGAATGGATAAATATGGGATGATGATAGATGGAATATGTACTGAAAATGGATATGCAGGGCGTATTCACATACACGATGTGTAAACTAAGATAATGCTAGATCAACAAAGTAGAAGCAATGCAAAGCATCAGTTGCAAGATATGTGCGAGCAATGTAACATTGGAAAGTTAGAGCAAGTACCTTGATGGGTGAATAAGATAGGGTATCTGACTCTGACTCCTGCACTAGGGAGCTACATTGACTTAGGTCTCCCTCTAGCTCAGAATCACTGTTAGGATCATATTCTAAGCATGAATCCGTAGGTGGAGAGCGTTTGCATTGCATTGCATCCAGACTTGATTTCAGTCCCTTAATGCCAAGTTTGACAGCCATGGCATTGTTCTGCTTTATTATTTTCATGTGTGCAAGCTCATAATCATTATGATGTTGTTCAAAATCTGAGATTCATGAAAACATAAAAAATAGTCAGATTATCTATGGAATGCATTGCGGATTCAACTTGAAGAGTGTCTCCCTATAAACCCCTGCATATGCAAAGTGCACCCCCCCCCAACCGTGTTGACCATACCACACACAGAAATAAAAACCCCTTATGTCTCTATAACAGGCAGGCACACATTTCAAAACTGAGGTACGAACATTAGAATCATATGAAATTCGTATTTGAACAAATAAACTAAGCAATTATGAGTGGCATAATGTTTAGCTTCAAGGGTGGAGTGTTGGTAGTGCGGCACAAATCAAGTAGGCAGTTTGTATTCCATGCAAAAGATCGAAAACCTATGTAAAAGCTGGAAATGACACTTTCTTTCTATACAATGCAGTGTTCGTTGCCCACACATGATGGAAGAGATCACATAGAGAAATACTATTCACTCATGTCTACGGTTCCAGTATTTAGAAACAGGGTGGTCCACCCTAAAAGAATATTGACAAAAAATATGACAAGGCAAGCATAGATGTAGTGAATCAATCATTTACTTGTGAGCTTACTAGGACAAGTATGCAGAATTGTAACTATGGTAAGAGACCGTCCAAAATCTGAATGAAGAAGTTTGTCTAGCACTTATTGTTTGCGACTAATCGACGTGAATAATTGGATATTATATCAAATGAGTAAGAAAGACAAGTAAAATTGTCAACAAACCTGGCTTGCAGTAGTAATCTGGGTCAATGTCACTACGACCAACAATCCAAAATGACTAGTGTATGTTCCGAGGGCCGGAATTTTGAAAACCCTGTGAACTTTAGAGGTACTAAAGATTACCTAAATACATCTGAACCATTAAGTGTAGGTAGCACTGAGCACACAACAAACCCTAATGACAGTCCTGCCTAATGAGTAATGAATCAATTAGAAAATGGGTGATGAGGAGTGGCTGCTGAGTGTTGAGGATGTATCTCAGGATAAATCGGGTTGGCTTGGTGAGTGCTGCACACCTGAGCCCTGAATGGACTGGTAAGGTAGGAACGGCAGCGCACCTAGGCAGCGGTGATGCTGTTGGGCGAGCGGCTCCTGGCCTCCTATTATTCCGGCGTCTCCTCCTAGAGTCATGCCGTCCGGGGACGGCAAGTCACCGGCGAGGTAGGCGGCTGGGGGCAAGTAGAGATCGGAAGCGCACAGTAGAACAGAGGGGAATCGGGGCCTGGGACGACCCAAAATCCCAGGGTGGGTCGGCCCACCGTGGGCACCCTGTAGAGATACACACCTGAGCGGCGAACATGCATTTTCGAAACTAATTTAGGAACATTTAGCTGACCAATTAAACAACTCCGTTTTAATAATATCAGATTCGTATTTGAACAACTAAGCTTGTTTAGCTTGATGGGTGGAGCAGTGTTATAATGACACGAAGCACGTATTCTGATCGTACAGTGATCATAAAAGGGGGAAACTCTAAGCATATTTGTTTAGCAAAAGAGGGTTTCCCTCTGATTTCTATTAAAGAAACCATCACGGAACCGACTTGATCAATTAAACCCTAAGCATGATCAATTAAAATGTATTATGGCTGTGCCATGACAGATTTGAAGCTGCAAACCAGAGAAATGATATTTAGCATCCATTGTTTGCTTCAAACTAAGAACTAAACTCTAAGAGCTGAAAAGAAAGTAGAGTAACCAAGTTCAAGATCTATTTTTTGGTTGAGATCAAAAAGTTGAGGAGATATGAAGTACCACCTCTCTTGCAGCGTCGTGTAGGCATCGGGGGTGCGATGGCTGTCGTTGGCGCTGAAGCAGATCTGCGACGGTAGACGGGTGCATCGGGGGATAAGTCCCGTTGCGGTGGAAGAGAAGGTCGTGTAAGCGGCCCCGGCAAAGAGGACGACGATGCTGATGAAGCGAGAGGACGCGATGCAAGGCTATTGGTCTGTCGTCGTGGATGAGAAACGTCCATCTCTAGCAGTGGACGACGCGGTCTTGGTAGGCGCTCTGGCATGGTGGAGGACGGTGGCGATGGATGTGGTGGAGGACGGCGGAGATGGATGGGGTGGCGGACGGAGGCTGGTGTGGGGATGGGGTGTTCTAGCGCGGATGGTGTATGAATGGGAAAATGGAGGGAGAGGTACGGGGAACCATGTTTTTGGGACGCGCCTATCTGAAATATGGGAAAGTTACAAACTTAGCCCCCGTTTAAAATTTGGATGTCTCGTCGGTTGGTGATAGGACGGTAATCTCGCATCTCGCCAACATTTGCCTAGAGCGACTTCAGGTGAGGACAGGGTGGTTGGCGCCCATGGTGTATGAACAGGGCTGACAGGTAGGGTGGCTGTGTCACGTCTGAGTGAAGCTACAAACCTACCCCTATTGACAATATTTGCCTACATCGATTTCGGCCGAGTCGAGTTTGTTTTGCCGCCCACCGTGTATGAATAGGGAATGGAGGGAGAAACAGAGGTCTTTCGGACGAGCTTGAATCAAATGTGTTTTGCCGCCCATGTTTGACGCCCACCGTGTCGGAATGGGCTCAGAGGCGGTCGTGTCACGTCTAATTGAAGTTACTAACCTACCCCTATTTAGAGCAGTAGAAATCGGGCCGATGGATTGTCCGTGTAATGGGTAGACAGTAATTTCCATCTCCCAAACACTTGGCTTCGGGCAGCCGACGTGGGAGTGGACATTTTGCCACTTCTTTCGAATTTTGGGACAATAAGCATCCACGTTTACCCTGGCAACTAAATTCGAATCCATTTTGTATTCCTATATGAATCTTTATAAATCATTCTATGTGTTTTTATGTATCTTCAAAAGGACGACAAAGATGTATTCCACTGTCATATATGAATATGCTTTAAAAATGCCGATACTCAAATTCAGAAGCTAGAATCCAGTTTAAGGTGAATTCGAATATTTGGAACACTTCATGTCCAACTCAAATGTCACATGCAGCATAATGTGTACTCCCATTTAGATATGTACACAAGTGATGTATGAAGATTCAAATACCGAGTCAATCAACCAATAATGTACATAACTAACAGACATATAAACATTTATAGAGTATATGGATCAATAATATCAACTAACATACATAATCCAGGCCGCTATTTTTTTCTACAACAACATCCTTTTTTTAGCCAGCATCTTGGCCCTTTCTGATGCGTGCCATTTATGGTCCATCTATACTTCTATTAGTGTTGAATGCACATTCAGCCCGATTGGCATATTTGTAGGTCTGCCACAGTAATCCAAATGAAATGGCTCCGAGTCTTATCAATTAATACAAACTTGTGCTCAAATAAAATTACAAACCAAAAACTAAAAAACAATTATTACATTATCTCTAAAACAAATGGTTTGATTGATTACATGAACAAACAACACAAAGGTTATTCAGTGATGTAAAGAACATTTCACCTATTATTTACCAAGTGGGAATCTAATTTCCTTTTTTCCTTCAGGACCTTAACAATGTGGTCAGTCTCAGCTTGCTTCGTTTTGAAATCCACCAAATATTTAATGGTTGTCTTGAGTACTGCTTGTGATTGTGCTGTTTGCTTCCTCAACATGTCAACATCATCTCTTAGTGCAGAAGCAGAATCTCTTTCTACCACTAGTTTAGCCTCTAGAGCATCAGTAGTTGGCAATTCATAATGCACGATTGGGCCGGTGCCACTGCTGTGGGATGATGCAACGTCCATGGGGACCTCGCTCTTTGATCTTGGGCTAACCTGTTTTGCCATTAAAGTTCCGATTGGATTCAGAAAAGTTGAAGTTAGCAAAACATCTCAACTGGGAGTTATAACAGCAAACTAGTTAAACAAACAAGGAATTAAAGAGTTTCAATTGGATGCTGAAAAGTAGTTATTAACATCATTGTACCCCGCTATTGCAGCAGCAAAGTAGTTAAACAAACAAGTAGATATTTAAGTTAAGGCAAACAGGTAATTCTTAACAGTAAGTATTAAACACATAGATAGGCACAGTCTACAATAGAATTAACATGCTGTGGCATTATGTAATCAATAGCAAACTAAATTAAGCCAAGCAACGTAATTGGACAATTTTACAATAAGTGGCTAACTAAAATTATGAGAAGCAGGTAACTGAACTTATGCTAGTTCTTTGTACAAGCACACTGCAACTTCTTTTTTGCTTACAAGGTTGTACGAAGGAGTCAATGGCATCAATTGCTTGGATACGCAGTCCCAATACTTCTTTCTTCCCACACTGCGTTGGTAAGTCGAATGGTTAATCTGGTAAGATGGTGTGTCCTTGATATGTTATATGAGGACGTGTAGTCAGACTAGTTGTAGCCACACGCATCACACTGGCCTTTATTGTATATTTCATGCGATTACTTTTGGCATATCGAGATCTAAGCTATCTACAATAGGATGAAAAGACCGGCATCCTTCACATTATTGGCGAACTCAGTTCATAGAACAAGCAATTCAACCATTCTGTGGGCAAATCAAAAGTGCCACTGGAATATTTTTCACTACCCAATCATACACGCAAAAAGTGGCGACGCCACCATAGGGGCTGGTATGGGCAGCCGCCTTAGGTGGCTGGAAAGTGTGCACCTAGTTTGAGTCATCCAGGTTGGCCCAGGCTAGTTTTGTTCATCCCAACGCATGAGCAGGCAATGTAAAAAATGAAGAAAAATGTTTCAATTTGGATGGGCCAATAACATAAGTGCAAGGCAGGACCTATAGCAGGCTCGCGGCTCCAACGGGCGCCTCCCACAGTGATCGACAGCAGGAAAAATCCCAATTCATTCGCTCCAGCCTCCAGTCTGGTTCCCTCCTAACCTAGCCGTCGTTGGACAGACCGACACAGCACTTCCTCGCGCCCTCATTGGAGGGCGGTCGCTGGGCTTCAAGCGAACGAAAGGACAAGAAGATGAAGATCCAACCCTGGGTGTAGCCTACGTGGGAGGCAGCGGCGGCAGCACGGGCATGGCATCAAGCTTGCGCAAATGGACAGTCGCAGCTTGCAAGAGTAGCATGCGCAACGAGCAGGTACATCACATCCCTGATTATATCTAATTCAACACTTCAATTTCTGGCCAGTAGTTAAACCTGACGGTGTTGTAAAACTTCTTGTATGTAGGGAATCTATGAGAAAATGAAACCAATTTCTACTTATTTTATAACTCCCCCAATCAATACTGAACTGAATGAATCTGATGTATCTAATCAAGTTTCCGATGCAAACATACAAGCTCATGTTTTTCTTGAGCCTGAAGTGTCTAATGAACAGACCGCTAATGAAGGATTTGATGCAAACATTTTACATGCTCCTGGTGATGAACATATAGTGTCTAATGAGGGATCTAATGCAAGCATTTTGCAATCTCATTGAAGGATTTAGTGTCTAATGATGATCTGCTATGTTGATAGAGACAAAGATTTGCAGGCATTGATGACAAGCAAATTATAGTGCATTTTCATAGCTTGAGGAAACGTCGAGGCCATCTACCAGAAAGTCCCCGTATCATGACAACATAGCATAAATACTTTTCTAATCTGTTGTTCGAAACTATTGGCATACTTGTGCAGGATAGATATATTGATATGTAGTTTGCGCACTGGTTATAGGTGCAATTACACTTCGATATTTTCAGCCAGAGAACGAATAATTCAAGCAGGTACAGACCATGTTTGTAGTCCTTGTACACCATGTTGCATTTTGTGTTTTTTGGTGCTTGCATCATTTAGTGTTTATAATCTGAACTACTTTGGATCATTAGCTGGTTTTCAAAGTGCATGTAGCTTCACATTTCTCAAGTATATTGATTTCTGGAGTGCAAGTGCCTTCGTAATTTTTAAGTTAAATGTTCGCCCCTGGTAACTTGAATTCGTGGATCCGCACTTCACACAAATCATACACGAATGCCAATACGAATTAAATGAAATGCAAGGACTTACACTAGCTCGTTTTACAGGCTCACTGCAGCTCTGCTTGCGCTTGGGATGTTCCATGTACAAGTCCATGTTAGCACTTGCTTGGATGTGCAGGCCTTGTGCTCCTTGCATCCCCTCTGCATTTTTGACACGATGAATGGTTAATCAAATAAGAGGAATCGACCTTGATGTTGTACCGGAGGACAGATACTTACAAGGTTATACGGGTTTGCAGGATGTGTACCAGATCCCGTAGTGCCGCCAGGCTTCGCTAAAAAATGGATTTGCTTGTTTCAGATGATATCTCCAGAAGAAATAAGAGCTAAAGTCAGAGTTGCATAGGCGTGTAAGCTAAGAGAGCAGTGAAAGGATATCCAAACATCGTTGCAACAGTGCACAAGGGAGTGATGTGTGGATACCTAGTTCGGGTCGGCGTTTGGGCATGCTCGCCTAGCTAGAGTGTGGGTCACTTCAGAGCCGTTGAGAGTGATGCGCTGGCGTTGGCTGGCCGCGCACGGATGCAGATTTTGAGTGGCAGCGGAGCGCTACGATGCGGTGGACGAGACCGTTAGTGAAGCCCCAACGGCCTCGGGGGGCGGAGGTGCGATGATGTGCTCGGTGAAGTAGCCCCGGTGAGCTGGGAGATGGCGTCGGTGAAGCACACCTGATGCGGTGGAACTCGGTGTCTGTGAGGCATGTCGGTTGCGGCGGCCGACATTATCGGTGGACCACCCGGTGCGGTGGACAAGGGTGTAGATGAGGTAGCTCCGGTGCGGTGGTGAAGCGCGACCGTCGTCTTCGTCGTTGTCGTCCGGCACAGAGGTGGGAAAAGAGACGAGACGAGGGGCGATTCGAACTTTGCTTGGGTTGGCGGTGAATTAGGGATTTGAGCAATCTGAGCGTGGAAGGGTACGATGGAGAAGAGAGATTTTGCAGGGCTGGAATTGGGGCCGCCAGATATTTCAATCCGAAACGTGGAAACGCGAACTTATTTTGTCGTCGTCCTTTTTTTTGGGGGGGTGGGGGTGGGGGAGTGGGGGAGGGAGGGAGGGGTTGGGTGGCTGGGTGCTACACGTCCGTCCGACACATGCGACCACCCCGACAGGACTATGCGTTGGTGCCTTAAGGCACCGAAGCAGCGTCCACCCCGACACGACCCTGGTCTGCCTGGTGCACTTACATTTGAGAATGCAAACGAATCTTCTTTCATTTGCAAATGAATCTATATGTATTACCATGGCCGTGTTTTCCTTGCAATAATTAGTCATTCGAAACGAGATACTCCCTCCGTTCACTTTTGTAAGTCGTTTCAGACAACATAAAATGAACTGTTTTGCACATTGTCTGAAATGTCTTCAAGGTCTTATAAAAGTGAACAAAGGGAGTACTATAAATTAATTAATGAGGAGTTATTTGAAAAAAAAATCGAAATGGGATCCACGCTAACGTGGATTAGAGTGTGTGTCACATAATTAGTTATTTGAATTAGAGTGTGTGTCATGTAGCGATCTCCAATTCTAACGTGGATTTCGCATTTCACTGTATACATGCTACTTTTTTAATACAAATTCATATGTATATGATGAACACCATGGTAGTGATAAAACTTTTGGATGGATTCAAACATATGACCTACAAAAAAAGCACAACAAATTGAGTCAATGTCAACTTTTCAAAACTTAGTATGGCATGAATTCGAAATAATTACCCGTATGCATGGTCCTCGGTTCAAATCTTACAATGTACACGTAATTGAAACATCGATATTAAGTCTCATACTATGTACATTCA
>NC_057813.1:411258078-411262506 GCF_018294505.1 Triticum aestivum | reverse complement strand
GCCCAATTCGACCTATTAACATTGTATACTCTCTCACACACATTGTCTATCTAGGTCACTCTCTCCAACCCGTCTCACTCTTTCGATCGCATGGCGACCCTAGCTATGTGATGGATTGACCTTGCTTCCTCCCACGCACAATATATATCTACACGTATGTGTCTGGATCATCTCTCAAGATCTATCTTACAACCCTCACACTTGCCAAAAGCTCAATTGGACAATATCTCTCCGGAGCATATATATCTATTCAATGAATGTTGACCACTCACTTTGTCTCTCTATCTATATGTCTCTCGATTGACCTCGCTTTCTCACACCGTATCTTCCACGCATTGAAGCTACTACCTCTCCATCCCTCGCAAAGCCGGAGCTATTTACATTGCGAGGGGCACTCCAACCTTGGATTAATTTGTGTAGGACTTTATTCCGGTCGGTTTAGATTACATTTTCATAGCATTTGGCCCACAACTACCTCAAACACCGTTGCAACCCCCGCAACTCCCCTAGTTGATTTCCCTCTAGCTCGGTCATTGCTCTCTCGCACGTCCTTTCTCGCCTTCAACGTCGCACCATGGTATTATTGCAAAAAACTATGTTGTTCCCTTTAATTATTATAAATAAGCTACAAAACTACACACCGATAGTCCACTTGGAATGGAACAAATTTCGACCCACAAATTAAAGTGCTACAAACTAAACACCGAGGGGGCCACATGTCATGAAACAAATTCAGACCCATATACAAATTAAAAAATAAAGGACGAGGATCAAACATGCGACCGGGCCTTCAAGCCGCACGTCAATAGGCAACATACATAGAACAGCAATGTTTGTTGTACCCCCCAATGTTCACATAATGTTTTTATATTACCACGGCCTATTTAATGGATACCATGTAATATTATTTTTAGTACTATTCGCCTTCACTTACTGGTGGGTTCCATGTGTGCTCTCTCTCTCTCTCCTCCCCTTCTGCATTTAGATGCACGGGCAAACATGAAGAACTCGCGGGCAATGTTGCCGTTGACCATATCTGGACGCGTTCACAAGTCATGGCACCGGTTTCACATACTAGCAGCACTAGTCTGTGTGTACATGCAATGCATGTTAATTTGGAATTATATTAAGTGTATGCAGATATTAAGTACTAGGATATTATTTGCGTGTTATTATGTGATTAGCACTATTTTTGGCATGAAATTAACTGCATGCTAAATGTGTTGAGCGCTCGACATTGAAGCAGTCTAGGTCATTGGATGACAAGGAATACATGTGGCTTGATGAAGTTTTATATTTAATTTGATAGGGCTCTAACAGAACATTCAATCAATCAAACCATAGATTTCGTTCAGTCTGACTCCAACTTTAAATTATACGACGATCGATATAAAATAAACGGAAATGATAAACGTTCGGATTTTAAGCATGGCAATCTGAACGTTTTTCATGGCAAATTTAGATTACGCGGCGGTGGCGGGGGCGCCTTGTGGTGGGAAGCGGCTCCTCTGCCATGCTCTGTGTGTCGTCGGGCCACTGACCGACGGCAACGGCGGCATCTTGCGCTGTTGTTTGCGTACTCCTAGACGTTGGCCGAGCTTCAAGGAAGGCCAAAATGTTCTGGACTTCGGGGCGAGTCAACTTGCGAGAGGAGGCGACTGGCGTTGGTGCAAGGAAGCAGTCGACGTCAGCCATCCATGCCGCTGAGGGGGTCACTGGCACCCGCGCGAGGACATGCGCTGTCAACGGCGCGGCGGAGATATTCGTGTGCACGGGCACGGCCACGGGCGCGCACGTCAGTGCACGCGCAGGCGCATGCACTGGTAGGTGCACAGGCACCGGCACGGCCGTGCGCGTTAGTGCATGCGCAGACGCATGCGCTTGCAGGTGCACGGGCGCATGAAAGTCGGCGGGGACCTCGTGGAACCCCGCGGGATCAAGCTCGGCGACAATGTGCGGCTCCTAGCCCATCAATTCCACGGGGATGGGCGCTGGCTCATTCGGGGCGACGGGAGCCGCAATGGGAGCGGGGATAGGCGCGGCGTCTTCCCGCAAGGCCAGTTCAAGCTCGTCCCAAAGCGCCTTATGTTCTTGAGACTCCGGCTGGGTGTCTTCCTCAGGAAACTAGAACACTAAGGGCAGACCATCGTGATGTGGCATGGCGTACATTTAGGTCAGGCTAGTTGGAGGTAGACGACAGGAGAATCGGAGAGGAAGAGAGAAGATTGTAGCGATACCGGATAGTGTGGGGTTGATTTTAAACTGCGGTGCCAGTGACATTAAAAGTGGGAGTAGTTGGGACGAAGGAGGGCGGCGGAGCCTGGTCAAAGGGCTCGCCTCCCGGTGAGCCTGCACAGCGGTCTGCTTGCATGCCTCCCTGTCAGCCGGCTCAGCGGTCTGCTCGCACGCCTCCCGTCGACTTACACGCTTGCTCGGACAGCACCTGCTAATGAGAAGCGGGGACTTGTGGTGGCACGTAAACGCACACAGTTTCAATAGTGAAAGCGTTCGCCTTAACGTGATAGGTCTTTGTTCCAAAATACCTTGGCTCTTCATTTGTGCAACTTGTCATAAGCAGCTTGTCTCAAATTGAAGAAAAAACTTACAAAGTAATATTTGTGCCATATCACGTGACCATGCTCAGTTTCAAGAATTTATGCTCACTTTTGGATTTTCTAAAATTTAAGATCCAGGATTCGAAACAATATCATAACCTGCATCATGCAATAAATTTTCAAGCCGTACATCTGTCCTGTTGTATTTCTTAAGAAAGGATTTGGTCAAACATTTTGCTTAGTTAGACTTCAAACAAGTTATATATGCAGAGTAAAAGGATAATCCCTCCGTACTAGTGCATTGCCTGATATATTAACTCAAGTACTAGGCACGAACAAACGGGCTCAATTATGTGCTCATCCTGGTGTAGTAGTAGTAGTACTAGGCAATGCAGTTGACGGGTGACCTTGATGAGCAGAGACTGAGGGAATTTAACCGTGCTCGACACGGTAGGTAACGTTGTCTAGTTACTGAAGCATCCCTCCGTTGTTCATCGGTAGTCATTATGGACCGGGGACATGAGGGGAATTTCCTAGGGCTGGAATTCTGGCCGCCAGATATTTCGACTTGAAACGCTGAGGCTCGACTGGTTGGGGTTGCCTAATGTGCGTACCACGCATGCCACCGAAGGACACGAGCCCGGGTTTTTTTTATAGGATCAAAACGAGCCAAGGTCTGGCTGGTACGCCGTTGGATCCTACCATTCGAGAATACTAAAGGAACCTTTTAAATTGCCGAACGAATCTATGTGTATTACAATACCCGTATTTTCCTTGCAAATACTAATCTCAATGTGGTAATTGATTTATGACGAGTTGTTGAATTAGAGTGAGTTTGTGATATAGTGATCTCAAAGTGGATTTCACATTTCATGGTATCCCTAGTAAGTTTTCCAATGAAAATTCAAATTTAAAAGATGAACAATATGGAGGTGAGAAAACTTTGTATGTATCAAGCATATGACCACACACACAAACACAGAGAGACACACACGCACGAACACAACAACAATCCAATAAGTATAGTGCATCTATTTTTCCAAACCATGCATGTATGACACGAATTAAAAAATTGTCACATCCTAGCTAGCCATGCATTAGAGTGTTGCATCATGTTTCCTCTTTCATCAGAAACTTGAAATGGGGATCTGTGAAACCCTCAGAATCATTTTGAAAATGATCCAAATAAAAATTTCTCCAAAAAGGTCCAAGAAAATGCTCATGTTGCTCTCTGAAAATATTGGACAGAGATAAAAATCAAACCAATATTTTTAAGAGCTCATAGGTATTTATTTTGGGCATTTGGAATTAATGCATAAATATTTGCATTGGAAATATATTAATTATATATATTGATATATGTCCAAATATTATGCCATTTATAAAGGAGCTCTGAAATAATATATCTAGCTCCTGCAAAAATTGGCATAAGGAAATAAAATGATTTAATATTTTATTTAAATCAAAACAAATGTCAGAAATTAGAAAACAGAAAAAAAATAAAAGGGAGAAGCTTACCTGGGCTCCTCCACTGTGCGGCCCAGCCAGCTGGCTGGCCCAGCCAGCAGCCGGCCCAGCCCACCTCCCTCCTCTGTCGTCTTCGTCCCGACAGAGGGAGGGGAGTGTGGCCGGCGCGCGCGCGCGCCACCGCGCCACGCCACCTCTCTCCCTGCCTGCCTGCCCTCCCCTCCTCGCCTCGATGCCCCTGGACGACGCCACGCCTCCCCCTGCTCTCTCTCACTCTCCCCCGGCTCTCCCCTCCTCTCCCTCGCTCTCTCTCTCACACGGCCGAACACCACCGTCGCCGCCGTTCGCCATAGCAGCCATCTCCGGCCACCCCTCGCTTCCCCGACTAGCTCAGAAGCTCCGCCAC
>NC_057813.1:411255859-411257505 GCF_018294505.1 Triticum aestivum | reverse complement strand
TCCCCTCCTCGCCTCGATGCCCCTGGACGACGCCACGCCTCCCCCCTGCTCTCTCTCACTCTCCCCCGGCTCTCCCCTCCTCTCCCTCGCTCTCTCTCTCACACGGCCGAACACCACCGTCGCCGCCGTTCGCCATAGCAGCCATCTCCGGCCACCCCTCGCTTCCCCGACTAGCTCAGAAGCTCCGCCACGACCCCCTCTTCCTCCCCACCGCTCCACAGCTCCCCGGAAGCCCTGCATCGCCGCCACGTCGCCGTTCCCCTCTTCGGGCTCCGACCATCGTCGCCGTCGAATTCGTCGTCTCCAGCGCGTCTCCGAGCCCGCTTCGACGCCCACTGCAACCGCGGTGAGCACCCGGATCGTTTCCCCCCTTCTCCCCTGGTCTCTCCCGACCTCTAGGCCCTAGCCCCACCTTGGCCGAGAGCTCCACGCCGCCGGCGATGTCGCCGTCGTGGCCACGGTCACCGTAGCACCCAACCGAGCACACTATCGTGCTCCACACCTCACTAGGATCACGCAGCACACACTAACGCCTCCCCAAACCCTCTGCAACATCGATCCCGACCGCACCCGAACTCCGGCGGCCGCAGCCGAGCTCGCCGCCGTCAACTCCGGCCACCCCAGGCCCAGCCACGGCCACCGTTCGACGCGCGGGAGCAAGAGCTTTCCAACGAGCCCAAGCACGGCCTCGCCCGTGCCCTGTAGCGCGATCCCGCGTCGCGCCGCCGTCTCGGACCTCGCCGGCGTCACGTCGCCGGTGGGTTTGACCCACTTTGACCACGGCAGGACACCCCCTGAGTCCCTGATAGGTGGGCCCAGCCCTGTAGCTAATTAGGATTAGTGCTAACCACTGTTAGTTAACCCCTGACACTGACCAGTGGGCCCCAGTGCCACTAATCCCTAATTAGGATTAATTTAAACCTGTTAAACCCCCCCTGTCACTGACGTGTGGCCCCCACACATCAGGTTTGACTCCAGCCAGCCGCAGTTGACCACTGACGTCATGCTGACGTCATGCTGGCGCAATAATTATAAATTCTGGATTTAATTTAAATCAGGAAATTCCAGAATATTATTTAAACTTCAAAAATGCATAACGTTTATTCTGTAACTCCAAATTGGACAAATTATATATGAAAAATGATCAGAAAAATCCAATCTATCCATCTGTACTATTTTCATGCATGATCAAACAAGTTAAATTGATGTTTTAAGCAGAACAAGAAAAGGCACTTAAAGAGGCCATGTTTGAGTTTGAAATTTGAATCTTTGATTCAAATTTGTTCAAACCCTTCTGGTTTTAGTTGCATTAGCCCAACACACTCATCTTGCCATGTCTCATGCATGCATCATATTGTTGCACATTGTTTGGTGATGTTTGCGTATCGATGTCCTTTGCGACAGGTTCTGCCCCCGAGGAGTACCGTGATTACCCTAACGAAGAATCATATCCGTGCATCGAACCATCAGGCAAGCAACCAACCATTTGATCATATCGATACAATCCCATGTTCTCGCTCCTGCTCTCTTTTACTGCATTAAGACAACGCGTTTCAAACTGCTGTGTGCTACGGTAGTTGAACCCATTTCCTCTGCATGACCTGTCATTGCCACAGTAACTAGATGAAACCCACTAGCATGTGTAG
>NC_057813.1:411248342-411255849 GCF_018294505.1 Triticum aestivum | reverse complement strand
TGAGTGCCGAGGATGGCCCTTTCCGTAGGAAGACAGAGGTGGACCCTCGGTAGTGTATTGAAGTGGTGAGTAGTGGACTCGTGTGCGCAAAACCATTTCAGGTTGGAGTATCGTAGGATAGTCTAGCCAAGAGTCAAAGCTGGCTTGCTGCAATAACTCCACCAACCCTTCTTGATAATATGCATGTATGTAGGATCTGATGTAAGTCTTGCTGAGTACCTTTGTACTCATGTTGCTATAATCTACATTTTTACAGAAGACGCTGCAACCCCTTCTGATGGGTTCTATGTAGACGTTGACATCAACGAGTAGGCTAAAGACCCAGGTGGTGACCCTGAGCTTGTGATGGACCACGTAGTATAGCTAGGCTTTCCAAGCCTCTGTTATTTTACTAGTTGTCTGTACTCAGACAATGTACTTCCGCTGCTGGTTTGTATGACTGTATGACTTGTATGTTGGGTCGTGAGACCCGTACCTTGTGTATGTTATGTATGGCTCTCTGAGCCTTAAATAAGGTACTTGTGTCGTAGAGTCATGTTGTGATGCTTCGTTGTATTTGCACATATCAAGCATATTGTGTGTATGATTGAAATGCTTGGTATGTGTGGGATCTGACTATCTAGTTGTTTATCTTTAGTAGCCTCTCTTACCGGGAAATGTCTCCTAGTGTTACCGCTGAGCCATGGTAGCTTGCTACTGCTCTGGAACACTTAGGCTGGCCGGCATGTGTCCTTCTTCGTTCCTGTGTCTGTCCCTTCGGGGAAATGTCACGCTTTGAGTACCGGAGTCCTGTTAGCCCGCTACAGCCCGGTTTACCGGAGTCCTGCTAGCCCAGTGCTACAGCCCGGACCCATTTGCTGATGACCGACACGTTCGGAGCTGGGTCATGGATGCCTGTCCCTGTAAGTCTGTGCCACTTTGGGTTTACGACTAGTCATGTCAGCCCGGGCTCCTTATCATATGGATGCTAGTGACACTATCATATACGTGAGCCAAAAGGCGCAAACGGTCCCGGGCAAAGGTAAGGCGACACCCGTGGGGATACCGTGCGTGAGGCCGCAAAGTGATATGAGGTGTTACCGACTAGATCGATGTGACATCGAGTCGGGGTCCTGACAAAAATACTCCTTCTATTCCTAAATATTAGTCTTTTAGAGAGTTCAACAAGTGACTACATATGGAGCAAAATGAGTGAATCTAGACTCTAAAATATGTATATATACATCCGTATGTGCCAGTCCATTTGAAACCTCTAAAAAGACTAATATTTTGGAATGAAGGGAGTAAAATGTAAGACATGCATGGTCATCAGTTCAATATTTAAAATGAACATGAAACTGAAACATGAATATTAAGTCTAGTACTACAGTACATGCAAATGTTGTGTTTAGGCGGAGCTATGATTGTCGGGGTCAACCCCTCGACCTTAGATAAAATTGTGGAGCTCTGTTTAGGGTTGTTTAGATTATATTTGTCCCCACCCTCCCAACCATCGATTGGTTGTGCACCCCCACCCCTCCTCCCCGGGAAAATATCATGTGCCCCCATACCTTAGATGCTATATGCCGATACGAGTTGCTTGGAGCTTGTAGATCTGAGATATAGCAGCTCACATGATGTGTCTTAATATTTTTACAGGAAACCTTGATGAGTTTGAGAATTGCACACAATTTGTACAAAAACTACTCAGATGCCCTTGGATCCCATATCCAACGACCTCGAAGCTCGTATCACCGTAGCATCTAAGATGAAGGAGGACATCATATTCTCCTGTATGTAAGAATATCATGTGCTACCACACCTTAGATGCTTTGGTGATACAAGCTCTTCGGAACCGTTGGATTTGTGACCCAACACCTCCTTGGTGGTTCGAATGGTTTTTTGCAAAAAAGCCCCAAAAGAGTCCGGCCACTACTTACAAGCACAAAGACTGCTCACATGCCATTGGATCTCAGATCAAACGACCTCCAAGCTCGTATCACCGTAGCATCCAAGCTGCGATAGCACCTTATGTTTTCTCGCACGGGAGAATATGAGGTGCTCCCGCACCGTAGATTTTATGGTGATACGAGTTCACTGAGATCTAACGGCCCACAGTAGGAGGTTTGAATGTTTTTGCAATATATGGCTGATAGAGTTTGGGAAATGCGGAGAAAGTACAAGTACTACGCATGTGCCATCTGATCACTGATCATACGACCTAGATGTTCATATCACCGTAGCGGGTAATTAAGCTACTAGGAGCACCTAATAAGAGCAACGGGGAGCCGTTGGATCGAAGATGCAGCGGCACACACGAGGCCTGAATGTTTTATTTGCAAAAAAAACTTTGGAGAGTTTGGAAATTGTGCATAATTACAAAGACTACTCCCAAGACATTGGATCTCAATTCCAACTGTGTTAAAACTCGTATCACTATAGTATCTAAGCTGCGGGGTGGATGTGATATTCTATGCCGCTGTCATTTTTGTTTGTAAACTTGCAAAATACGTGTAACTTGTGCCGTTACTTGTCTAATCGTGCAAAGTGTTTGTTCAAAAAAACCATCCTACACTGAACAACAAACAGGGTCCCACTTGTCATTAATCAAATTTGGACCTAAAACTGACAAATCTAAAAGACGAGATTCGAACTGGCAACCTGGACTACAAAGCGTAAGTCGATAGCCTGAAACAACAACGGTTGTTGGCTTTGTCCCATAACTTGCTTTTATACAGTACTTACGTTGAGTAGAGTAGAGGGAGTGCCTCATCAACACGTGCATGACCATTGTCTCACTTACTGGTGGGTCCTAGGTCTGCGATCTCAATCTCTCTTCTCTCCATCGTCTAACCTTTGCACGAGCACACACGAAGAGCGGCGCTAGCTTGCCATGGTGTTATTACAACTAAAAAAAGCTTGGAAAATGGAAGAATCGCCTAGAACAAGAGACATTGTGGGTGGTCGAGACGGAGCTAACCACATCTATCCTCCGTGCCAAGTTTGCATGATGAAGTTGTGTGGCTAGTGGGGTGTTTTCGACCAACTGGCTGGGTCCTGAGGTCGAGCGATAGGTACTATGTCTGATACAGTATATTTTTACACGAACATTTTTCCTCTGTGCCGAGACGTGGCACACCCTACCGCGCAGTTTCGGGGTCCTCCCGGGTGGTGCACGCATATAGTGTTCCTGATGTGGGACGCCCTACCACACATTTTCTGGGTCCTCCTCGGTCGTAGCACCAAAGCAAGTAAATGAGTCGTCAAATCACGAACGACCACCTTTCCCGCCGAGTACATCAGTGAAGCACGGTGGCTAGCTAGTTGGGCTAGTTCAACAGATTAGTTAGGCCGCTGCCACATTTGTCTTTTCACCCCTTTTTATGTACTTGCCGGCAGGTAAATTTAAATATCCACTGCGGCGTTGCTCTGGTGTTTGGGTGTGGCAGGATTTTTAATTTTTTGATTGAAGGGAGCAGGCGCGACTGGATTTTTAATTTTTTGATTGATGGGAGTAGGCGCGGCAGCAATTAGTCATGATGGCTCCGCCTGTAAAACCCACTGCTCCCTAATGTGAGAATTCGTCGACTGGTGTTTTACCATGGTGAGAACCAAAAGATTCCCCGCTCCTCAGCTGCTCCCTCCGCCTTCCCGTAGATTGCATTGCCTTTCAGCCGTTTCGCCCCTTTGCTTCCTCTCAACATTGCTTCTACCTGGTGCCATGGCAGTGCAGCAGATCACGGAGTCAGAGGTGAGGCACCTGACACAGGAGCTCCATGCCAAGGATGGGGAATTCAGGGCCAAGGACGTGGAGCTCCATGAGCTCAAGGAGGAGAGGAGTGCCATGCTCCTTCGTTATGTGCGGGAGTTCACGGAGCTTCAAAAGCGGCAGGCGTCCACCACAAAGATGCTCGAGGCATCGGCGGCGTTATTGTAGAAAGTGGCAGATACAATAGTGTCACGCCCAATATGCGGCCCTATCCAAAAGGAACTCGAAGGTTCCACCAAGGATAGACCCACATATTGAAACGCTTTTGCAAGGTGGATATCATTACATCAACATTACATAATAGATGGGGATACATATATAAGGCATACCATGCCAAACGAATACAACATCACATAATACATAAGAGCATCATCCGACTACGGATGAAACACAAACAGAAAACTCAAACGACATCCACCCTGCTAGCCCAGTCTGCCGACCTGGAACCTATCCCCTGATCGAAGAAGAAGCAGAAGAAGAACTCCAAACGAGCAAACATCGCTCTCGCGTCATGATCATCGCATAACCTGTACCTGCAACTGTTGTTGTAGTAATCTGTGAGCCATGAGGACTTAGTAATCCCATTACCATGGGTATCAAGACTAGCAAAGCTTAATGGGAAAGGAAGGGGTAAAGGTGGTGAGGTTGCAGCAGCGACTAAGCATGATATGGTGGCTAACATACGCAAATGAGAGCGAGAAGAGAAACAAAGGAACGGTCGTGAAGCTAGCAATGATCAAGAGGTGATCCTGAACTCCTACTTATGTCAATCATAACACAGAAACCGTGTTCACTTCCCGGACTCCGCCGAGAAGAGACCATCATGGCTACACACGCGGTTGATGCGTTTTAATTCGGATCCGGTGTCAAGTTATCTACAACCGGACATTAACAAATTCCCATCTGCCACATAACCGCGGGCACGGCTCTCGAAAGTTTATACCCTGCAGGGGTGTCCCAACTTAGCCCATGATAAGCTCTCGCGATCAACGAAGGATATTCCTTCTCCCAGGAAGACCCGATCAGTCTCGGAATCCCGGTTTACAAGACATTTCGACAATGGTAAAACAAGACCAGCAAAGCCGCCCGATGCGCCGACATCCCGATAGGAGCTGCACATATCTCGTTCTTAGGGCAACACCGGATAAGCGAAGCGCATAGGTACCAACGTAACCCAAGTTGCCAAGGGATGGTCCCGCACGGTGCTCTAGTTTGGACCAACACTTAGACAAGCATTGGCCCGGGGGGGCTAAAATAAAGATGACCCTTGGGTTAATTACTCCCAAGGGAAAGGTAGGTGGTGGTGAGGCAAATGGTAAAACCAAGGTTGGGCCTTGCTGGAGGAGTTTTATTCAAAGCGAACTGTCAAGGGTGTCCCATAAATCACCCGACCGCGTTAGGAACGCAAAATCCGGGAACATAACACCGGTATGACGGAAACTAGGGCGGCAAGAGTGGAACAAAACACCAGGCATAAGGCCGAGCCTTCCACCCTTTACCAAATATATAGATGCATTAATAATATAAGAGATATTGTGATATCCCAACAAAAATCCTGTCCGTCATGGAGCAATCTTCAACTTCACCTTCAGCTAGCAATGCTATAAAAGGGGCTGAGCAAAGTGGTACCATAGCCAAACAACGGTTTGCTAGGAAGGGTGTCAAAGGTTAGAGGTTCATGGCAATTTGGAAGGCTTGGAGAGCAAATGATAGGTAACACAGCATAGCGATAGAACGAAGCAACTATCATAGCAATGATAGTAGTGAGATCCAGGGTAGCGGTCATCTTGCCTGAAATCCTGCTAGGAAGAAGAACGAGTCCATGAAGAAGATGAAGCCACGGAGACGAACCAAGCGTAGACGAACGCATCCTCACGATCGCAACAACACGGGAACTATCGAGAAGAAGCACACAACATGGTAAACACACCACACATAGGCAAGACATGATGCACAACAAGCATGATGCATGACAAGGCTACATGAAGCTACTCATGGCAAGAGATGATGCAAACAAGAACAACACATCAAGGCAAGTTTAAATGAGGCCGGCAACAACATATAACAATTCCGGTAAGTCCTCATACGCAAATTTCGAAATAGGTCCAGATCTGAATAAACCTTATGTTCAAGTTGTTAAACAGCAAGTGAAGATGCACCAAGATGATCTACACGAGATTCTAGTCAAGTTACATATAAAGTTCATTAGATTTGGAGCTACGGCCTAGAAGATATGAGCAAAACAAGTTAAACATGGCATTGATGCTAAATGCATCCAAACATCAAGCAAACACACCAAAACAAAGGATGCAACATCATAATATGAAGCTACATGCAAAATCAAGCAAGTCTCATATAGAGCACACTCAAAACGGAGCAACGGTTCAACACATACACTGTATACAAGTCATAGCAACAATCTGTCCAAAACAGCAACTAGGCATCTTGCAAGAAGCAAAACAACAAGCTATGGCACCACAACGTAAAAACAAAAGGCATGGGCATGAAGTACAGGTAAAGCATAACAAAACATGAACACTGAGCTATCTCCAGAAACAACTAGAACATGCTCAAAAACACATGGGAAGATTGCAAATATTAACAGTTTCAGACGTATCAGGAAATAACATCAGGTAAGAATGTTTAGGGCTATCAAACAACATGTTACAAGAACTTATCATGGCAAACAAAGGCATGGCATGAATCTACTAATTGCATAGAACAAAAGTCTCTTACTGACCATGAGCCAAAAAGGATCAGAAGATATGATGGCACCCATGTAAACATGGCAAATAATATGACAGATTCAAACATGGCAGGAACAACAATAAGTAGGCATGTTGGTGATCTTGAACCACTCACCACAGAGCAATACATGGCATGGAAAAGCAACCAACAGTAAGAATACATGTTTATGAAGCTAAGCATGGCAAGAACAAGTTCATAGAGTGCATGGATCACTAGCAAAACACATGGCCAAAACTGAACTTAATGTTAACAGGCTGACAGCAACATTATTTAGCAACTTGAGAGCAAGATTACAACAAGCTACAGTAGTCTATAAATGCAACCAGGGGCATGAATGGATAGAGCATGATATGTATGACAAAACGTCCTTAGTGAACATCTCCAGATTATGCATAGAATGACTTGTAGCAGCAGGTTTACATAGCAACAAAATATAACAGAATCAGTCAGGAAAACCGCAACAGCAAGTACCCTACTTAACAAGCTTGATGCACTCAGCACACAACTCACAAAAATACATGGATTGCACCTCTGGAAAGATGGCATGGCATAGATCAAAACACATGTAGACATCAACCTCATAGGATGCACACATCAAGCATGGCAAAAATGACAAAACAGCAAGTTATCACAGTTCCAGCAGATTATCATCAACATGCACTCTTCCAACAGCATTTCGGGCATCAAGATGAGCTCAAATTAAAATGATGCAATGAGATGAAATGAAGTACTTGTCGAGTCGAACAATTCGGTATGCTACACGCCCAAAACGGAGCGACGGGTGCAAAGTTGTGGTGCGACGAACATTCAACAAAATTACTGACAGAAAAGGACTTTGTGGATTTCGGGGGAGAAGTCAACCTTCTCAGATCTGGATCCGGCTCGGCGCGCGGATCGAGGCGGCGCCGGAGCCTCACCTGAGATGCTGGAGATGGGCTCGGGGAGGCGCTCGGGGAAGTCCGGCGGGGCGAGGCCGGCCGGAGGTCGGCACGACGATGGCAGAGGCGGGGC
>NC_057813.1:411241373-411247963 GCF_018294505.1 Triticum aestivum | reverse complement strand
CCGGTTCGTCCGGGGCGGCGGGCGGACCTGTCCGGCCCGAATCGGACATGTCCGGCGGCGGGGAGAGGAGCGGGGCTAGGGTTTGGACCCGAAATTTCGGAGGGGGAGGTCTATATATAGGTAGAGGGAGCTAGAAGAGTCCAAATGAGGTGCGGTTTTCGGCCACGCGATCGTGATCGAACGACCGAGAGCATGGGGGGGCTTGGATGGGTTTTGGGCCACTTTGGAGGGGTGTTGGGCTGCAAACCAAAGAGGCTTTTGCGGTTACCCGGTTAAACGTTGGAGTATCAAACAACCTCCAAATGGCACGAAACTTGACAGGCGGTCTACCGGTGCTATACCAAGGCCGCTTGGCAAACTTTGGGCCATTCCGAGAACGTTTCACACCCGCACACGAAAAGAGGCAAAAGGGGGCGCCGGGGGACATAGGAGTGCCGGATTGCAAAACGAACAACGGGGAAAATGCTCGGATGCATGAGACGAACACGTATGCAAATGCGGTGGACATGATGACATGATATGAAATGCAGATGATGACATGGCAAAGTGCAACACGCAAGCACATGACATGGCAACGATGGCGAATAACTGCCGGACACCTGGCGCATCGGATCCAGGGCGTTACAACACTCCTCCACTAACAAGAGATCTCCTCCCGAGATCTTACGACCGAGACGGGAAGGAAAAAAGGGATGAGGTAAAAGAAGAACTCAAGAGAAGAAGCAAAGAATCGAGAGCACTCGAGAATAAGAGAGGAACGGTGAGAATGATGAGAATCGTAAGCTCACGGAATCAAATGGACTATGAAACCACTCTGGTTAGAACGATATAAGAAACGAATAAGACTGAAAGGAATTAGGCAGCACTCCGGCTAAAAATGAAAGGAATAAAACACGAACTTGAGAGGATGGAATTATACTTGATGGAGACATGACACAAAACCTCCGGAAAGAATTGAAAGAGTTGAATGAAAAGAACGGAGAATAAAATGACAACTTGTGCCACAAATTATATTGGAAGCAACCTTAGAAGAAAGGATTGAACGGAGTTGTTGAGAAAATCAACAATGAAAAGAATAAGCTTGTTGTGGTCTTAAAGGTAACATCTCAAGATCATAAGGTGCTAACCGGCCACAAACGGAAAATGATTGGATTGCTGAGAGGAACGAAGAAATGCAAAACTCCACTTCAAAAGAATACGGAGATTTAATTACACTTCAACACGCGAGAAGAAAGATTCTTGAGATCCTCCAAAAGAATCTTGATGAACTCTTGAAAAATGAATTAGATCATGAAGAACCACCCTGAAGAACTCCGGTGACAAAAGGATAACGAGATAGAATAAAGGATGAAAGAATAAGACGAGCCTTGCGGTGATTTAGATGGAGGTTCCGACAAGATGGCCAAGAAATTTGAACTCCGGAAAAGAAAAGATGGAAACATTTCGAACTAGAATTTATTCCTCAAGAACAAACTCCGAAGGAAGGGATTACTCACTTGGATGAAATAAGAATAAGATTTATTGTATGCTTATCCTTCATCCAAATTAAATTGATGACAAGCAATGGATTTTGCATACTACTTATTCTTCTTGAAAAGTATTAAGGGGAATATAGCACAAAACTTGAGAAAGTCTTCATGAGCCACCGGTAGGATTGGAAAGAACGAATGGATTAAAAATGATAATGAAGGGAAAAGAATCTTGAACGAACCACCGTAAGAATTCAGAAATGACTGACGAACGCGAATGAATCACCGGGAAGAATTAGAATAACCAATATGCTATAGGGGATTTAGATGCAAAAAAGAACAAAGGGATAATGAGCTGATTAAAGAACACTTGAACGAAGCACCGGCATAAATAGAGAATGATAACTGGAATGATGGCCTCCGGTGAAACGAAACGGGAAAACAACTCCTGACATATTCCGGATGGGTAAGAAAAGAATATCTAACAAATGGAATAATATGAGAGGATAACATGAAGCTAGAACCACGAAACTTCGAGAGAAACGGGCAAGATTTAGAGGAAAAACTCTTCTTCAATCTTCAAATGATGACGAGAAACACCACCAAAATTACTGAGATACTCCGGGAGAATGAAAAGCAAAGAAGTTGAGCCGATGATGAAAAGAATTGAAAAAGATCTTGAAGAAGGCAAGTGACTGATGGGATCCATTCTTACATCACACTTGAAAATAATTGAAAATAACTCCGGGGAAATCAGAAGAGTCAGGTAAGATCCTGGGAAAAGACCTATTGGTTAGGGGCCACTAAAGAGATAACACCGTTGGAAAGGGATGTTGAACATATAGATGATGCACCGGAATGAATGAAATATTTAAATGAGGTGACAACCTCGAATTAATTGGAACACAGATGAATCTCCTGAGATGTCTTGAGCACTCCGGAAGGATAGACTCGCGAGAGGCGAACGAGCAGGGAAAACACTTGATCCAAGGAAAATAATATGATCAACCGAAAAACGAGAATTGGGTTCACCGGAAAAGAAAAGAGTTGAAGAATGACAAACGAGACGAGAAATCACCGGTTGAAACGATTGATGGAAGACTGAAGGGGCTCCGCACGAATGAAATTGATGCTCGAAAGAGACTCAGGCTCCGGGAAGAAGAGGGTGGGAGGGCGGGAAAAACAAAGGCAACTTGGACGGGGAACCAACGAATAACTTGAAGAAAAAACACCGGTTGAAATCATTACGGAAAGAAAACAAAGACTTCGCACGAGTAGGATGGGTACTCGATTACAGACTCCGGCTCCGAGAAGAAAAAGGGGTTGGAGGGTGGTAAAAGAAAACAACTGAGGATTGAACTTGGCAAAGATGAGGAGGGTCGAGTCAACTTGACGAGAAATGCACCGGATGAAAAGAGATGAGAACCAACGACCGAAAAACTAACCGCGATCCTAAAGAAAATTTGAAGGGGAAGAGAAGTAGTTCAAAACACCTACTCAAGATTCCTCACCAGAGTGACGAAGGGGCAGAGGAGTAAAAATAATTCCTACTCTACGATATAACTAGACTCCAAAAATAGTTTTCTTCTAGACTCAATAGCGGCAAAACTACACGAACAATCAAGGGGGGATCCTAAGGTCGGTCGAGGCTCTGATACCAACTTGTCACGCCCAATATGTGACCCTATCCAAAAGGAACTCGAAGGTTCCACCAAGGATAGACCCGCATATTGAAACGCTTTTGCAAGGTGGATATCATTACATCAACATTACATAATAGATGGGGATACATATATAAGGCATACCATGCCAAACGAATACAACATCACATAATACATAAGAGCATCATCCGACTACGGATGAAACACAAACAGAAAACTCAAACGACATCCACCCTGCTAGCCCAGTCTGCCGACCTGGAACCTATCCCCTGATCGAAGAAGAAGCAGAAGAAGAACTCCAAACGAGCAAACATCGCTCTCGCGTCATGATCATCGCATAACCTGTACCTGCAACTGTTGTTGTAGTAATCTGTGATCCACGAGGACTTAGCAATCCCATTACCATGGGTATCAAGACTAGCAAAGCTTAATGGGAAAGGAAGGGGTAAAGGTGGTGAGGTTGCAGCAGCAACTAAGCATGATATGGTGGCTAACATACGCAAATGAGAGCGAGAAGAGAAACAAAAGAACAGTCGTGAAGCTAGCAATGATCAAGACGTGATCCTGAACTCCTACTTATGTCAATCATAACACAGAAACCGTGTTCACTTCCCGGACTCCGCCGAGAAGAGACCATCACGGCTACACACGCGGTTGATGCGTTTTAATTCGGATCTGGTGTCAAGTTATCTACAACCGGACATTAACAAATTCCCATCTGCCACATAACCGCGGGCACGGCTCTCGAAAGTTCATACCTGCAGGGGTGTCCCAACTTAGCCCATGATAAGCTCTCACGATCAACGAAGGATATTCCTTCTCCCAGGAAGACCCGATCAGTCTCGGAATCCCGGTTTACAAGACATTTCGACAATGGTAAAACAAGACCAGCAAAGCCGCCCGATGCGCCGACATCCCGATAGGAGCTGCACATATCTCGTTCTTAGGGCAACACCGGATAAGCGAAGCGTACAGGTACCAACGTAACCCAAGTTGCCAAGGGATGGTCCCGCACGGTGCTCTAGTTTGGACCAACACTTAGACAAGCATTGGCCCGGGGGGGCTAAAATAAAGATGACCCTTGGGTTAATTACTCCCAAGGGAAAGGTAGGTGGTGGTGAGGCAAATGGCAAAACCAAGGTTGGGCCTTGCTGGAGGAGTTTTATTCAAAGCGAACTGTCAAGGGTGTCCCATAAATCACCCGACCGCGTTAGGAACGCAAAATCCGGGAACATAACACCGGTATGACGGAAACTAGGGAGGCAAGAGTGGAACAAAACACCAGGCATAAGGCCGAGCCTTCCACCCTTTACCAAATATATAGATGCATTAGTAATATAAGAGATATTGTGATATCCCAACAAAAATCCTGTCCGTCATGGAGCAATCTTCAACTTCACCTGCAGCTAGCAACACTATAAGAGGGGCTGAGCAAAGCGGTAACATAGTGAAACAACTGTTTGCTAGGAAGGGTGTCAAAGGTTAGAGGTTCATGGCAATTTGGAAGGCTTGAAGAGCAAATGATAGGTAACGCAGCATAGCGATAGAACAAAGCAACTAGCATAGCAATGATAGTAGTGAGATCCAGGGTAGCAGTCATCTTGCCTGAAATCCCGCTAGGAATAAGAATGAGTCCATGAAGAAGATGAAGCCACGGAGACGAACCAAGCGTAGACGAACGCATCCTCACGATCGCAACAACACGGGAACTATCGAGAAGAAGCACACAACATGGTAAACACACCACACATAGGCAAGACATGATGCACAACAAGCATGATGCATGACAAGGCTACGGCAAGTTGTTAAACCTTATGTTCAAGTTGTTAAACAGCAAGTTAAGATGCACCAAGATGATCTACACGAGATTCTAGTCAAGTTACATATAAAGTTCATTAGATTTGGAGCTACGGCCTAGAAGATATGAGCAAAACAAGTTAAACATGGCATTGATGCTAAATGCATCCAAACATCAAGCAAACACACCAAAACAAGGATGCAACATGATAATATGAAGCTACATGCAAAATCAAGCAAGTTTCATATAGAGCACACTCAAAATGGAGCAACGGTTCAACACATACACTCTATACAAGTCATAGCAACAATCTGTCCAAAACAGCAACTAGGCATATTGCAAGAACCAAAACAATAAGCTATAGCACCACAACGTAAAAAAGGCATGGGCATGAAGTACAGGTAAAGCATAACAAAACATGAACACTGAGCTATCTCCAGAAACAACTAGAACATGCTCAAAAACACATGGGAAGATTGCAAATATTAACAGTTTCAGACGTATCAGGAAATAACATCAGGTAACAATGTTTAGGGCTATCAAACAACATGTTACAGGAACTTATCATGGCAAACAAAGGCATGGCATGAATCTACTAATTGCATAGAACAAAAGTCCCTTACTGACGATGAGCCAAAAAGGATCAGAAGATATGATGGCACCCATGTAAACATGGCAAATAATATGACAGATTCAAACATGGCAGGAACAACAATAAGTAGGCATGTTGGTGATCTTGAACCACTCACCACAGAGCAATACATGGCATGGAAAGGCAACCAACAGTAAGAATACATGTTTATGAAGCTAAGCATGGCAAGAACAAGTTCATAGAGTGCATGGATCACTAGCAAAACACATGGCCAAAACTGAACTTAATGTTAACAGGCTGACAGCAACATTATTTAGCAACTTGAGAGCAAGATTACAACAAGCTACAGTAGTCTATAAATTCAACCAGGGGCATGAATGGATAGAGCATGATATGTATGACAAAACGTCCTTAGTGAACATCTCCAGATTGTGCATAGAATGACTTGTAGCAGCAGGTTTACATAGCAACAAAATATAACAGAATCAGTCAGGAAAATAGCAACAGCAAGTACCCTACTTAACAAGCTTGATGCACTCAGCACACAACTCACAAAAATACATGGATTGCACCTCTGGAAAGATGGCATGGCATAGATCAAAAGACATGTAGACATCAACCTCATAGGATGCACACATCAAACATGGCAAAAATGACAAAACAACAAGTTATCACAGTTCCAGCACATTATCATCAACATGCACTCTTCCAACAGCATTTCGGGCATCAAGATGAGCTCAAATGAAAATGATCCAATGTGATGAAATGAGGTACTCGTCGAGGCGAACAATTAGGTATGCTACACGCCCAAAACGGAGCCACGTGTGCAAAGTTGTGGTGCGATGAATATTCAACAAAATTACTGATAGAAAAGAACTTGGTGGATTTCGGGGGAGAAGAAGTCAACCTTCTCAGATCTGGATCCGGCTCGGCACGTGGATCGAGGCGGCGCCGGAGCCTCGCCGGAGATGCTAGAGATGGGCTCGGGGAGGCGCTCGGGGAAGTCCGGCGGGGCGAGGCCGGCCGGAGGTCGGCGCGGCGAGGGCGGAGGCGGGGCCGGGGCGCGGGCG
>NC_057813.1:411219426-411240966 GCF_018294505.1 Triticum aestivum | reverse complement strand
GCCGGTTCGTCCGAGGCGGCGGGCGGACCTGTCCGGCCTGAATCGGACACGTCCGGCGGCGGGGAGAGGAGCGGGGCTAGGGTTTGGACCCGAAATTTTGGAGGGGGAGGTCTATATATAGGTAGAGGGAGCTAGGAGAGTCCAAATGAGGTGCGGTTTTGGGCCATGCGATCGTGATCGAACGACCGAGAGCATGGAGGGGGCTTGGATTGGTTTTGGGCCACTTTGGAGGGGTGTTGGGCTGCAAACCAAAGAGGCTTTTGCGGTTACCCGGTTAACCGTTGGAGTATCAAACAACCTCCAAATGGCACGAAACTTGATAGGCGGTCTACCGGTGCTATACTAAGGCCGCTTGGCAAACCTCGGGCCATTCCGAGAATGTTTAACACCCGCACACGAAAAGAGGCAAAAGGGGGCGCTGGGGGACATAGGAGTGCCGGATTGCAGAACGAACAACGGGGAAAATGCTCGAATGCATGAGACGAACACATATGCAAATGCGGTGCACATGATGACATGATATGAAATGCAGATGATGACATGGCAAAGTGCAACACGCAAGCACATGACATGGCAACGACGGCGAATAACTGGCGGACACCTGGCGCATCGGATCCGGGGCGTTACAAATAGGCCGTCAGGGGAGCCGACTGGAGCGTGAGCGGGCCGATCATGACGAGGTCCAGGATCGCCTCAGCCACTTGGTGAACCAAGTTGCCACGCACGTGTTGCGGCTGCACGATGCCTACCGTCATGCCAGCGCGACGACGCCGGCCGTCAGGCTAGACCCATTCGACCACCCGGTTGACTTCAACGAGCTGCGGCTTCCTGTCCTGGTCTCCTTCTTCACCTATATCTTCGAGGAGCTGAGTCGTCTCCGCGCGATGGTAGGGGCTGAGCTAGACAAGGAGGGGTTGCGGGCTGCCGTCGCCGTTGCCGGGCGAATCCTTTCAGGGCTTCGTCACCGGAATCCATTCTTGCCATTGGACGCCGTCTTTGACGAGCTGGCTCCCATCGAACGGGAGCAGGCTTTGCGGGCGGTTGCACCCTGCATCACCAACGCCGTGCACCTTGAGAAGCAGAGGGACTTCGGTGGTGTTTAGGCGCCCTCTGCATGGGCATGTCCATGTCACGGCGCAACATGACCATTGGATCAAACTCAGACGATGCAGATCGGTCGCTGTAGCACAAAGCGTGTGGGTGTGTTTGGTTGCATTCTCATCTCAATATAGTTGTTTCCTCTTCGTGTATTTTGTTAACCTACTAGTGTGAACTCATGCACCCTTCATGCACTCTGCCAAACACCCAAAAGTGGGTCGAGAAGGGAACTTTTGCTCCCATCCCGTGCACCCTTCATACACCCTGCCTAACACTATTCGTGCTTCATATGGTTCATGTTTCGTGGAGTACTGTAGCACCGTACTCTCCGTGCGATGTAGACCTACTTCTGTTAACATTGATCTCACCGTTCATTCTCGACCGGACAGTCGAAAAAGTGGTACTATGTTACATATATGAGTAGTTGACATGCGCACAACATCATTTGTTATCGTCATATCTTACTACACTAGCAACAAGATTGTGTAGTACTGATGTATGAACCAATGCACATGCCTAGTAGTAGAAGCACTGTGTATGTTCAAGTGGCTGGCGTGTTTCGCACTCTTCCGTCGTAAGACTGGAAACGCTTGTTGTAATCATTTTTTAATTCGGAAAAACAGTGGACATGCTCTACCGTGCGGATCCTCCTCTAGCCATGCACTAAATTACTCACTTTCGCCGACGTATAGGACAGCCAGCACCTGGGTCCACCAGCCATGCACCAAATTACTCCGTAGTAGAGTGACGGTAGACTACCCCGATCGAAGCGCCGTAGTAATGCCCAATGAGCCGTCAAATCACAAAAACCCCTCCTTTCCAGCAGTAAGTTGGACGGACGAAGCAACCATCTTTTCACTCTTCTCTCCCAGCTTTCTCTCTTGAAGAAAACCCCCACTCGCTTCGCTTCTCCCTCATCTCGTTCCTCCTTTCACTCTTCTCTCTTAGCTTCCTCTCTTGGATGGACGCTGGAGCACCGGCCGACGTGATGTCTATGGCTCTGGCCAAAACCGTCCAGGCTCATGGTACGAAGAAGCGCAAGCACCCCGCCGAGACTACCGCAGACAAGATCAAAGCCATCGCCCTATCCAAGCCCCCCTCTCCGGGATCCCTCATTAAGCAAGTCCAGGTAATGTCTATTGTTGATGATCTTTTTCTTGATCTTGATCGTGTTTTTTCATCTAACACGCAGTACTAGTACTGGTAGTACAACTTTCTGGGTGATCTTGCATGTGATTTTAGTGTGCGAAATGACGGTTCTAAATTCCTCTTTTGACCAAAATATGCGAGAGGTTGACACTGATTTATAATAGATTACTTTCAACTACTCCCTCTGTCCCAAACTTCTTGTCTTAGATTTGTCTAGATACGGATGTATCTAATACTAAAATGTGACTTGATACATCCGTGTCTAGACAAATCTAAGACAAGAATTATCTAATACTAAAATGTGACTTGATACATCCGTATCTAGACAAATCTATGACAAGAATTTTGGGACGGACGGAGTACTTTATGAACATCAATGCTGCCTTTGAAGAGGGTATATTTGCCTTAGTAACTTGTGTTATGGATATTTCAAGTAATCCCTGTGGTCTCATGCCTTTGAAGACATGTTCTAGTGCCTTTGTTCACTCATTTTTGTGCGTATATGTAGTCATATATGGAGTATAATATTGAAATACATCTTATATTTCTGATACGGAGGTAGTAATAAAATATGGTTTCTGTTTGAATTAGAACCAGGTCCGCGGTGGAGATGAAGTTCTCAAAGTCATGTCGTGTGAACTGGAAGACCTGATGATGAGTTCTACTGCTGAACTATCCAGCTGCTGTGTCCTTGTCGCCACGTGTCCTGAACTAGTGTTTTCCTATAGCTTTGTTGTCAGGCGTGTTCTCGAGGTTGTACTTGACCACAACAATTTCCTGGCTGTGCCTTTGATTATGAAGGGTGTGATTCTTGTAAAGCTTCCCAACAAATCTGATGCGGCCTGTCTTCATCATCATGTTTATGAGTGGAAAGACCAATTTGTTAGGTTCTCCAAGGTTGACAAGATGGTGATGGTGCATGTAGACATCTCTCACGAAGTCCATGGCCTAGTCAGTTATGCGGGGTTCATCCTGTAGGTCGGCGGCAAGAAATAGTCTGTAGAGTTTAGTTAGTGCAAGTTTGCTTGTCTGTAGTAAGTACTATTGTTTAGTACTTGATTTGTGTTTGTGAACACTGTATTGTTTATTAGTACTGCCGCTTTTGGTGTGTGGTCAGTCCTGAGAACGGTCTATGTTAATGTTTGTCCACTCAATTTAGTCTGTATATTTTGAAGTATCCAGATCATATTTTTTGTGAGGACGGTTTATCAATTATGGTTACACTCCAATATCTATATGCATTGCAGGGTTTATCGCACCCACCAGGATTTCCAGTCCCATGGATGTTCGGTCCATACGATTTGTCACGACCTTTGGACTATCATGCTTGTGGGAGTAGGCGGGGCCCCTGTATGCCACCCGTAGTTGGATGATCAATCTTCTGTTTAGTACTTCAACATAGTGATTTCCTGGTAAGGATTCACTCGTGTCACATCAAGTAAATCTTATTGATTTACTGTCTAAATCTTATTGATTTAATGTCATGTTTTCTTTCTTTTCCGGCAATTTTATGATGCAGGTTTTGCCATGTGACATTCATCACAGAATAAACTGTTTGGTTTGCTCTACGATTACTATTTTTGCAGGTTTCACTTCTTATGTCGTGTCAGTAACGAAGGCACTGTCCGTCACTTATATTACTGGAAAAATTTGGATGAGTCTGTTGTCTGAATACAAGTTGAATCCCTATGATGAACTGCAGTTTGGTTTAAAAAAAATGCCACAATTATTCCTTCTCGCGTTTAAAAGAAATGAAGAAAAAAACTGGAATACGGTCACGGATCCTAGTCAAGTTAGAAAGCTGATCATAGCAGACCAGACATGATCGCCGCTGTCTCGCACATCGGTACCACCTTCAACAACGGATCGAGCACCTGCAGTTGCTCTAGCACTGACAGTGGTAGTAGCTCAGTCTGATCCATGTAAGGATTGGGCACCGACCGCGTCAGCGGATCAGTCTGATCTACCGGAGGATTGGGCATCGACATTGGCACCTGCTCCGACACTGTTACCAGCTCTACAAGGAGCACCATCTCCGGCAGCAGTAGCGGCTTCGGCACCTGCACCAACACTTGCACTTGCATCTGCTCCATCCCTTGCAGTTGCACCGGCAATAGACTATGCTGCAGTTCGCACTTCATATACCAAAGTCCTTACAAAAACCGACATGTCCACCTACTTGGTAAGCATTGGCCGCCCAAGTGCTTCATTCTTTTTTCTTTCCATGTTGTTTCACATGATTCACTGTGTTGATCTAACTATTTGGGCATGTCTTCTTGTTTGCAAATAGAGATTTCCTAGAGCAACAAGGGAGTTGTTCAACAATCCGGGCGACCGCAGCCAAGATTCTCTTACCATGCGCTGCCTTGGTGTGAATGAACTTGCTCAATATACCGTAAGTACAAAGGATGGTCGCATGATGACTGATGCTAAAGGATGGTCAAGGTTCAAATCTAAATCATATCTTGCGGTAGGGGATGATGTCAAAATCAAACTTTCTCGGCAAGGAGAGCTGGTCCAAATCAACTTTGAAATTCTTAAGTAGCAGCACGCAACTGTCGAACTGATCTATCCACCGAGAGATAATCTAGCATGGTGAAACAAGTGTCCTGTGTGTATAAGTAGTACGACAGTATTATTTATCACATGGTATATCGTTGATAGAATTGCAACTCTGATTGTTGGTTAGGAACTGTCGTTCGATTTCATTCCAACAGCTGTCGTGCTTTATTCAATTTTGTGTATTCGCCTTGCGACAGCATCTAAAACCAGTGTTGTACCGATCGCTTGCAATATGAAAAGCACTGAGGTAGAACACATGGGCCCCCAAACATGCAGGGTGGGCCTGCGGCCCAAAGTCCAGAACCGTTAGCCTTTCTGAGTATTATATTCTCAGCTGAACCCCCATAAAAAAAGATGAACCCCCCATAATGCCCATGCATTGCAGAGGGAGTATATTTCTCGGCAAGGTGAGCCTGTCTGTGATATAAAATATTTGTATATTTTTTTATAGAGGGAGTATCTCTCTGTCAAAAATATATATTTATGTGTATCTAGTTAATCCTGTCTTTCTACTTCCTTTCGCTGATATGTGGGGCAACCGACTACGGGGTCCATGTTCCATATGCACAAATTAGAGTGCACAACTTCACGGTAGACACACCACGGTCGTAGCGCCGCAGTAATGCCCAATGATCCGTCAAATCACAAACCCTCCCCTTTCCAGCTTTAGCAGTAAGCTGGACGGACGAAGCGGCAATATTTCACTGGGCCTGAATCCCCTTCTCTCTCGTCTTCTTGTTCAGAGAAAACCCCTCTCGGCGATTGCATAGGGTTTTCTCATGGAGAACCAGGTACGAATTCTTCATCCATCCCCGATAAATCCAAGTCCCTTGGTCGCAGGTAATCCTAGGATGGCAGCCGCCGCCATTGATGCATTTTTCTTCCTACTGAATCTAGTGTGTTTCATTTGAAGTGCCCAAAGTGTGAGTACCCTACAGGTTTCTGAGCCGTCAGCGAGATGCCACACTTGTTCCTTCTCATCCTAACACAGGATTTCGAAACGCACACAGTATGTTCCTAGAATCCTCTTTTCTATCCAGGAGGGTGCGGGTTGTTTGAACATGTTGTCGACTAATTTGGAAAATTGGATTGCTATATTTGGATAAAAGGTACTACTAGTACGATGATCAACACTGACGTGAAGGAGGAAGTTATTTCTAGATTTGGATGGGGAATACATTGTGTTCTCATATTATTTTTCTTGCAGTGTATTATTTGCTCTGCTAGAACACATGTACTCAAGATGCTCGGCCTTGCCATAACTGAATACACTAGTTTAATGGTCACAGTGAAGACAAGCCATGGATATAAGTTCCGAACTGGGTTCATGAACCAAGAAGATCGCTGCTTTTTTATGGCCGAACTTGGATAAACTTTCTCAAGTGTTACGGACTGAAAGTTGGCGCACGAATGTTGATGGAAATAGCAGAACATGGTCACATCTTCACTGCGATCTTCCACCCCGACGTCGTTCCAATTGTTCATCCATGTTAGTTTTGTATCTGGTTCTTGCTTGTTGCCTCGACTACTTCTTAATCCACCTATTTTGTCTAACTAATCACAATTTAACTTTAGAAGTAGCAACGAATCCCTCACGAAGATGCTACTTCTAACTAATATTTTCTTATAATTGGCGGCACGTGTAGGTTTTTTCAGAGTTAAGCAGGCTTCTCGTTTGTTATTCTGTAATAACTCGGCTGTTACTGATGGCACTGAAGTTGACTGGGTCGACATCCACAAGTTCCTACACTTTATTGATCGTCTTGAGGTCCTTGTGGGGCGTTTCAATGGTGGAAGGCCACGTGGGATATGTGTGCCACTGTTACACTCGTTAAACAGGTCCAACTGGGTCGAGAAACTTATGGTACAAGCTGTTTTCTGTTATATATGTTGTTCATAAACTATTTCTTATACATAGTTTTACAGCTGCGATCTTCTTGAAACAGAAACTGCCCAGTTCTATTGTTCCTATACAGATGCCTGACCATAGTCGGGTCAGACTTGCGCTTGGTCACAACATGATGTTTATGTCGACCTACTCAATTCCCCTTGGAGGTGAAAAGATACTTATTCATGGGTGGTCTCAAATAATGAAGACCCGTCCATCTTGGAGAATAGGACAAAAGATTATGTTCATGCTTAACCATGGCTCTAAAGAGAATATCCTGTTTATTGACCACATTGCGAGATGAAGCCGCTTTTAGAAGGTTGTGGATGCGTGGGGTGGCGTCTGGGCCTTGTCCTGGGGCTTGGAGGCCTCACCCTTGGTTCACTGTAGGCAAAGTAGTACTGTTAGAGGCGTGCTTTTTTCGGTTGAACCTATATAAGTACTCATACTGCTTTCAGCTTTGGTTGTTAAGTGCCCCTACTGGTTTCAGTTAAGGTTGTTAAGCACTCTTGTTGCTTTTACAGTCTATCGTGTTTCTTCAGTCCTGTCTTCCTCCAGCCGCCAAAACCAAACCAGCGCCGGCGGGGCCGCCTGCTTCCACCTCCCACGGCTGGCTGCACCTCAGCGCACACATCGCCGCCCCATCGTCTCCTAAATCGTTAATGCCGACGTCCTCCGTGCGCTTTGGTGTGCTAGCCGCGGCGCCGCCCTCTCGTGTTGTCAACATGGTCAACAAACAAAAGGAATCAACAGAAGTACGTGGAGAGGACGACAGTAGGGGCCCACCACGTCAGCGTATGGAAAAATAAAATGCTTCCTCCTAGTGTTTTCCTGACATCTGGGACCCACGACATTGTGAGCGTATATAGTCAATAGACAAGAGAACAGCACAAGATCGGCTGACACCTGGGACGTAGCTTCTCGAGCAGTATTTTTCTTTGTTATTGTTGAGACGGAGCAGGGTTTGAACTAGGCTGTGACCCGTCTAGCCCAGGCTTATATTTTATGTTCACCATGTGACCAACCCAGCTATTTTTTCTTTGTGAAAATGAGCCCAGTTTATTTTTTCTGAAGAATACCCAATCCAGGCCTACTTTTTTTTCTAAGCCCTGATGGGCTGCAACTCTTTCAAGACGCCTGCAAATCTTGAAAGTAATATGAAATGGGTTGTAAATATAAAAACAGATGACAAATTGGCAATTCCTATTTCACTAGGCATTAACCTAATTTAAATATATCTTCAAAGTACTTTAAATCTGGCTCGACATTTCGGTATTAAAAATAGTTTGGAACCCACAGAAATATGCGAAATTGGCCCTGGCCAACCAAAAAAACGACTGCAATAAATTGCATGAGAAGTTGCCATGAGCTATATATAAATTATTAAAAAAAAGAGGGAGTGGTCTGACTTGTGGGCCTGTTTAGTTGACACATATGCAAGATTTTTTTTCATTATTATATATGTCAACAAACGATTCTGGCAGACATAACCGTTGGATGTCAATCCAACGGCCGTCGTGTTTCTTCAATCTTTGATCTTCTTGCTCCAGCCGCCAAAGCAGCACTGGCGGGACCGCCTGCTCCAGCCTCCCGTGGCCGGTAGTGCTGCCACGCAGGCCTCAGCACCCCCTAGTACTCCCACCGCTGGCCAGGGCATCCCTCTACTTACCCACACCCCTTGTTATTCTGCGGTGATGGTAGCCTCACACCGCAGCCGAACCGGTGAACCCTCGTACTCCTTTCCGAGCGGGCTTCCACTGCCGCGTCTTCCCCGGCTCCACGTCGTCCCCTTCCTAGGCCTCATCATCGTCCACCGTCATGGTGCTCTCGGTGCGGCGTGGTCAATGTGGTCAATGGCCGACTTCCATCGGAAGAGTACAGTACGTGGAGAGGCAAGGAAGTGCCTCCTTATTACGTGGAAAATAATTATTCCTCCACCTGACAGCAGGGACCCACCAGACAGGCCACCAGTATTTCGCAAAAAAAACGTTTCCCCTGACTGCTGGGACCCACCGGACGGGCCACCTTATTTCGCAAAAAAAAACCTTTGCCCCGCTGTCAGCTTGGACCCACCGGAAGTGCCTCCTTATTACGCACAAAAAAATGAATACCCCTGCTAGCTGGGACCCACCTTGGTGGGAGGCTGACTTGTGGGCCTACTAAGTTGACTGGGACGGAGGCCTTTGTCAACTTTAGTCAATATATGAACGATTCTAGCTCTAGTGACCGTAAGATGTCCATCCAACGGCCGTAGTGCTTCTTGAACCTCTGGTCTTCTTGCTCCAGCCGCCCAAAGCAGCACCGGTCATGCCGCATGCTCCTGACACCCGTGGTCGGCTGTGATGCCGCGGAGGCCTCACCGCCCCCTACTACTTCCACTCCCGGCCAGGCCATCCGTCTACTCACCCACACCCCATGTTATTCTGCGGCGACGACAGCCTCACACCGCAGCCGAACGAGTGAACCCTGATACTCCTCTGCGCGTGGGCATCCACTGCCGCATCTTCCCCGGCTCCACGTTGTCCCCTTCCTCGCCTCATCGTCGTCCACCACCCTGGTGCTCTCGGTGCGGCGTGGTCAACGTGGTCAAGGAACGACTTCCATCGGACATGGACTGTACGTGGAGAGGCTGACAGCTGGGTCCACGGCCGCAGCAAGGAAGTGTCTCCTTATTACGCGGAAAATAATGATTCCTCCACCTGACAGCAAGGACCCACTGTACAGGCCATCGTATTTCGCAAAAAAAAACATTTCCCCCTGACTGCTGGGACCCACCAGCTACATCTTCACGCGCAAGGAAGTGCGTCCGGGCAAAAAAAATGATTCGCCCCCTTGACTGCTGGGACACACCAGCTACATCTTCGCACAACAAGGAAGTGCATCCGGGCAAAAATAAAAAATCTATTCGCCCCCCTGACTGCTGGGAGCCATCATCGACATCTTCGCACGCAAGGAAGTGCCTGACAATCGGAACCCACCTGCTCGAAGCGTACGTAGCGTTGTCATTCTGGTCGTGAACGTGTACGTACAAATATACTGATCGATGTAGAGGCACACACATGTCGTAGTAGAGGTGCGCACGTAGCATGTACACGTATGTAATGTATGTGTACATATGGGCGGGGTCTCGAACGCCTACTCGCGCGTACATACGGCCAGGGCTCGTGTACATGGCTGGGTCGGAACAGAGAAACCGCGTCATAGTCGTGTTCATGGGGAGGCAACGGAACGCACCGTGTTCATCGAGAGGCAACGGAACGCGTGGGAGCCAACCGGCTTGGACGGAACAGGCGATGGAAACGAGGCCTGGCGTACCACAGAACGGATGAAATGACCTTGTGTTCGGCCGGCCACATTCGAAACGGGATCCTGTTCATCGGCAGAGGTCTAGCGTACCGCAAAACGGAGGAAACAGACCTCCTATGGTCGAAACGGGGGTCCTGTTGATCGGGAGGGGTGCGAACCGCAAAATGGACGAAACGGACTTGTGTTGGAGCGCTCAGTCGAAACGGTGGTCTTGTTCATCGGGAGGGGTGTGGCGTACCGCAAAACGGGACTACCGTCCATCCAGCCTCCACCGCACGCTATCCACCGGCTACTGTTCAACCACCCCTCCACGGGCACCCCTCCATCGTCTACTATTCATCCATCCCTCCACTGGGTCGTCCTGTTCATCCAGAGGCAATGCCACGGGGTCCTGTTCATCCATCCCCACCGCTCACTGTTCATCCAACCCCACCCCCCACCCCCCGCAACGCTCACTATTCATCCAATCGATCAGCTTCAGTTAGCAGCAGTAGCGAAAGAACCGCTCGATCGGGTTCAGTTAACAGCCATCGATCGATCGCTTGGGTTCAGTAACCCGTAGCCTGCAGTGCAATCGCTCGGGTTCAGTTAGAGCCCAACGCCTCGCTCAGGTTCAGCTAGAGCCAACGCATCGCACACGCGCGCGTACATGTACGAGAGAAACGCGCATCGCTCCGCCCCCGACCTCCCACCGTAACCGGGAACTCCCCAAAATTTCCTCGCCCTCGTTTCTACCACGGTTTTTTTGTCATCGACGGCCCAAAGAATGTCATGCAGCAGCGTCTCTGGCACGCCCAGAAAGAAAAGCCCATTTTCTGTCATGATTTTTTGTCATAGAAGTAGGAGCCCACCACATCTATGATGATACCGGGTTTTGTCACAATTATCGTCATAGAAGTGTCATAAGTATGACAGAAAAAAAAATTCGTTCGCCCCAAAATGTCACGGATGTGTCTTTTTTTTGTAGTGCCGGTATTAGCTTTTCTACCGTATGCTCAATATCACATGCAATACACTTCCCACTCTCATTTTTCCGGATCACTTTCATGCCAATTAGTGTTAGGCCTAATGAAGTGTTGGTTGAGTCAGCCCTAAACCACTGTTTTTCGGCCAAACAAGATTTCCTTGAAGTCAAGGTTGATGAGCTCATTTTTAAGTCTGGCATCTTCTCCCGCTCGGCCAAAGTTCAAATTCTCAAGCATAGGTCCCTTGACTTTGAAGGTTTTCGTCTTTTTCTTTTTGACTAGCTAGAACCAGCCGTTGCTCACTGCAGTCGTTTCCTCGCGTTATATAAAAAACTAGCGGGATAACCCGCTCATTTGCGCGGCTAGGCTCAATACATATTGTTTTTTCCTCGGAATGTTAAAACGTTGGTGCATACTATTTTACTTCTAATTATATTTGTCTCAGAAGCTATGTTGTTCGTGCGATGAATTGCCATTTAAAAATATATTCATAATATATGTCTTGTGGAAACATGATTGCAATTTGATACAAATCTCCCTATGATTATATTGGGTTTTTGGCAAGGGCAGGAATAAAAAATGATGTTATTCGAGTTTGTGACCTACCATGTGAAAGCATTTACTTTCATATTGATATCTAACTTTCTTCCTCCACTCCTCCTCATCGAGCAATGTCTACCTTTCCAACGATATATATTATTTATGAATCATTTTTTAAAATAACTGAAATCCAAATATTAACGGTCATACATGATCCTAGTGATCTATTCGTCCACTCGCCTCTTGGCATGATGGTAGAAAATATTTTACAAACTACCATCTGTCAAGCATTTGATTTCCTTCCGTTGGTTGGCGTATTAAATTTGAACATGGCGTTCAGAAATGGCCTCACTTGGTACACACTTTTCCTCTTCTGAAAAATATACGCTAAATAAATTGATATATGAATCTGAATTACGGATTTTTGCCTTCGCAAACTGCTGAAATATTTTAGATAGAAAGAGAGAAAATATAGGGGGTTGAAGGCCAGCTATATACGCATAAAGCTGGCCCGTAATTTTCAAAAGTGAGAAAAGGTATATTTCTAGGTTCCGGAAAATTTTGACACAGTGGAAAGAGAAAAACAGACCATTTCTATACTCATATAGTGGGAGTTATTTTCAAAAGTAAAGAGTGTCATATTTGAACATTTTAAAATAAGTATCACGTTCACTTGTAATCCCTTCGTTCCTAAATATTTGTCTTTTTTGAGATTTAAAATGGACTACCATATACAGATCTATATAGACATATTTTAGAGTGCGGATTCACTCATTTTGCTCCGTATGTAGTCACTTATTGAAATCTCTAGAAAGACAAATACTACTTAGGAACAGAGGGAGTAGATGTGCTCTACGCACGTGAGTAGTTTCATCATTTTTAAATATATTTATTTCTGAACTACAAAATTAAAAATAATGTGGATTCGTAATAGTAAATTTTATGTCCCTTTTACAGATACATTTTTGCCTTTTTAGCTTATAGATAGATACACATGTCTATTTATGAAATTCTACCTACGTGTAAAGAACAACTGCCCAGAAAAAAAATGAACAATTATATGTGCATACAGAATAACTGCTCGGATTTTTTTTACCTACAAACTGTTTTTTTTTCAAGTGGGCTTATAAAACCGGCTGGACCCATTTGTGGATTTTAAATGTATATTATTTAATTAATATACATGCATGTGCTAGCTTCTCATTACGCTAACATGCACCGATGGTTTTTGCGCACTGCTAGGCATCAGACTACTGATGATTTACGTCTATCATACCAGTCCGAGGCCGTCGGATTTAAAGCCTGATATGCGTCCGATTTGGTAACTAGGCTACGCATAAATTTGGTGGGCCTCGTCCCTAATTAGTTGCTGCTTCTTAACTTCTTCCGCGATGCACGCCCTCCATTCACAATTCTCTCTCGAGTCGTTTCCTGCTCCGTAAACATTGCTTTCCCGCTGCATGACTCTCGTCAAATCAAGTGGAAAATGGGATGTGATCGGTAGGAAGATAGTAGGAAGCAGTGATGGGTGGATCCGGCTTGCCTCCTCCCTCCCCATGCTTCTATCCGTGCTCCCACCTCATCGTACGACTGTCTTTTTTTCTTTTTCCTTTTTAATCTAATCATCTCCCCTCTGATTTTAAGGGGGTGAGGCCGGGCCTTATTTTGTTCCAATCAAATCAAGACACGTATGCAGGAGCACGTATGGGCGCACGTGAGGGGAGCAGGCAAGTCTCGTCCGTGATTGGTAGTCCGAACCTAGTGCTTCCCTAGTTTGTTTCCTAACAAGCACTTCCTAGAATCACGTGAGTTTCTGTTCCTAGTTTTCACAACAGGTTGTTTGCTTCCTTAGGAAGTAGATCTTGATTCCATTATTACTTTATTTTGCTTTCATAATTGTCGTGTGACTTTGCTTCAACATCAAAGACATTTTTCTCCAATGTAATGTGGAATTAATCCTGCTTCCGTTTATCTAAATTTACTTCCATGGTGAATTAATCTTGATATGGGTAATAGAAATTTGTTTTCTACCTAATGTAAAAAAAATCAATACACTAGAGGTTTGCTCTAACCAAATAAGACCTTCTTTCTATACAACATAACCATTATCATGACTACACATAGCACAATGCTTCAAGCATATTAGGGATGTTGTTCCAAGAAATACAAATACATGATGAAATTTCTTTCTACATAAACATTTAAATTTTGGTTCCATAGACTAGAGGAACAAGGAAGAGAATCGGCTGGTTCGTCGTCTCTCGCTACCCGCTCCACCCGTAGCCCTGCGCCGCTGGCCACTCTGGCTGCGGCGGCCACCGGCCCCCTCTACTGCCCGCCGGGCAGTAGCGCCCCCCTCCCCAGCCCCCATGCCTAGTGTAAGTGCATCTAGTGCCACCCCTAGATGGTTTTGGAGTATTGACGACAAAGTTGGTTGAGGGACTAATGCGTTTGTGAGAATTGCAGGATAACGCAGGTAGTGTCCCTCATTGATTCGGTTTACCTACCGGAGATGACCCCTAAAAATGTATGAAGACATTGAAGACAATAGTGGTATGAGAAGATATTCATATTGAAGACTATGACATGAGAAGACATTGTGTGAAGACTTTGGAGCGCGAAGACTGTGTGGTTTCGTTGTTTCCTTTTCTTCTTTGTTGAGTCATAGGAACCACCGTACTGTTAAGTGGGGTCCAAGTGAACTAAGTCAGAGTGACTGATGTGATGCTCAACCAAAATCCTATGTCTTCGAGCGAAGACAATGAGAGCAAATCTTATCCAGAGCTAGATGAGTCAGCTTTGCTTGTAGCCCAAGTAAAGTTGCCGCCTGTGTTTGAAATCTGACCATTGGAACACGTGTCAGTTCCTTAGTGACCTAGGGTCATTTTGGACAAATCAGGTCGGGTTGCCTAGTGGCTATAAATAGCCCACTCCATACACCATAAATTGGTGGCTGCTTAGAGTTTGTGCACGGCTTTTGTCGTTTGAGAGCAACCCACCTCGAAGCATTTGAGAGAGAGAAATCCTTGCGAGGACAAAGCCCAAAGACCCAGAGCCAAAGAGTGTTAGGCATCACTGAAGTCTTTATGTCTGTGTGACCTGAAGACTTATTACACTTGAGGACTGTGAATCCTCCAGCCGGTTAGGCGTCGCGTTCTGAGCATCCAAGAGTCATTGTGGATTGCCGGTGAACGAAGTCTGTGAAGGTTTGGAAGTCTCTCTTGAAGACTTACCAGAGTGATTGGGCGAGGACTGGGTGTCCTTAGCTCAAGGGGAATAAGGTGAAGACACGGTCTTCTGAGTTAAATCTCAGCCTCCCTAACCAGACGTACAGTTGTCACAGCAATTGGAACTGGTCCAACAAATCATGTGTCTTCAACAAGCAACTGGTTCTATCCCTTCCCAACCTTACTTTAGTTTGTCTTTGTGAAGTCATTGCCTATCTGTTTATCTGTTTGACTTCATTGCTTTACTACTATTGTTGATTGGCTTCACACTATCTTCCATCTTGATCCTTACTACCTAACTGCTATTAGTCCTATACTTTCACATCATTACATACTTGACTATGGCTTGTTTAGTGTAGTTTATCTTCCTCTGCATATCAATTAGGTTATTTCTGTTGTTTGTCTTCGAAACTGCCAAGTTTTGAAGACTTTCATAAAAATCGCCTATTCACCCCCCCCCCTCTAGTCGACACTAGCACTTTCAATTGGTATCAGAGCAAGGTACTCCCTTGTTCTGTATGATTCGGTTAAACACCTGGAGTTTCAGCTATGTCGACTGCAGGGATAATCAAGGTCTCCGCTGCTTGCCCCGTGTTCGATGGAACTGAATATCCCTACTGGAAGAATAAGATGTGCATGCATCTTGAAGCCATTGATGTCGACCTCTGGTATGTCGTCAAGAATGGCGTTTCCAAAACTGGTGAAGGTGTCACCCCCACTAATGTCAAGAAGTTCATTCAACTAGACTCTACTGCAAAGAACATCATCGGTGGTCATCTGACCAAAGGATAGTATGGCCGTGTGAGTGCTCTCGAAACGTCGAAGCTAGTCTGGGACTGGCTATCCAAGGTCAACGAAGGCGTCTCAACCCAGAGAGATCAAAGAATCACTGTTCTTCGCAACCTCTTCAACCGCTTCAAGAGAAACGACAATGAGAATGTCCAGCTTACGTTTGATCGCCTCACTGATATTACAAATGAACTTCAAGCTCTTGGCGCAACTGAGATTACCAAGCATGAAATCGTCAAGACACTGCTGAGATCACTTGACAGCTCCTTTGACACCCTTGCCCTCATGATACAAGAACATCCTGACTTCAAGACACTCGATCCAACCGATATACTTGAGAGGCTCAACACACATGAGTTCCAGCTATCTGAGAAAAGAGATATCTATGGCCCAAACTATGGCCGAACTCGTGCTTTGAAGGCGAAAGTTGTTTCCTCATCTAAAGAAGAATCTGACTGCAGTTCTGAAGATCCTGAAGACATTGGAAGGGAACTTGCTATGCTTGTGAAGAAGTTCCAGAAATTCACAAAGAAGAAAGGCTTCAGAAAGTCTTCACGATCTAGCTCAAGGAATGACGAAGCTTCCACACATGATCACAAGAAGAGAACTTGCCACAAGTGCAAGAAACCTGGTCACTACATATCTGAGTGTCCACAGTGGGACAATGAGAAGAAGAAGAAGAAGAAAAGCAAGGAATATGATTCTGATGACAAGAAGAAGAAGAAATCCTCAAAGTCTTCTTCCAAGTCTTCATCATACAAGAAGATCTCATCTGGCAAGGCTCGTGCTTTTGTTGGCAAGGAAATGCATTCAAAGGAGGAGTCTGCTTCGGAGGAGGCGGAGGTGGAGTCTGGAGAGGAGTCTGACCCTGGCGTTGCAAGTCTGGCTCTGGCAACAGCCTATGTCGCCAAGTCCATCTTCAACACTGAAGACAATGACTTCCACACCAACGCTGAAGCTAATGACGAAGACGATCCTACTCCCACCTACTGCTTCATGGCACGTGGTGCCAAGGTAAAATCACGCGATGCTTACTTTCAGACTTCAAGTGAAGATGACTCTGATTGTGAATCCAAACCCAGCTACAAAACACTTGCTAAAATTGCAACTGAACAACAAAAGGCTATGGAACATACTCAAAAACTGTTAGACAGAAGCGATGACCTGTTGGACGCTGAAATGACCCGTTCACAGTCCTTAGTTGATGATATAAAAAATCTTCATGGTAAGTACCAAGAACTTGAAGGTCGTCATGAATCGCTCTCAACTACTTATGAAAGGCTCTCCTATGATTATCTTCAAAGGAAACAAGAGCTTGAGAAATTGAGAGTGGCTCATGAAGATCTTCAAAAGGTGAATGAGTCACTTCGCGCTCAACAGATCAGTTCCGCTCAGGATGGATTTGAACCACCATGTCTAAAATGCATTGAGCATGATAACGCTACATCTGTTGCTGAATGTTCCACTACTGCTACTGTTTCACTGTCTTCACCTACTGATGTGTTTACTAACCCCTCTGCGGAGGATACCACTGCTATTGCTGATGAAAATGCTATGTTGAAGACATTGCTTGAAACAGGGATGTACAAAAGTTTGAAGGGACATCAGACTCTCTGCGATGTTCTCAAAAAGCAGATTCTGAACCGAAACCCTAGGAAAGAGGGTGTTGAGTTCGAAAGGAAAATGCATGATGATGGCTCGTACTGGAAGCCTGAGCAGTACCCCAAAACCACATGGGTTGCTGCAATGGAACCTTCAGTAAATCCATCCACTTTATCTGGCTTTACCTATGCTAATCCTATTATCACTGATGAATCCTTTGATGCAAACTATAAGCTGTTCAAAAATCAGAATGGTGAAGTGTTTGCCAGGTACATTGGTACTAACTGCAGGAATGGACCACCTATGAAGAAGATCTGGGTACCTAAGCGGTACATTGAGAATCTTCCTGTGAATGTCGTCATGACACCACCAAGGAAGAAGACAAACCCCAGACCTATAGCTTCATATGGCCCAAAGGCTTCATACAGATACAGGACTCACATGAGTCACCCTAACGCCAATGTTTTGCAGGGAAATCATGCTCAAACCTATGAATATGAGCGTGTATCTTCGAACCGCTATGTTCATAGGACTAGGAACTTTTCTGCTTATTCATATGAGTATCACTCATCTCCTGCAAGGCTATTTGCTAGGGCTTCAAAGCCAGAATTCTCAGATGCTGCACTTAGACTCATTGCTTCTAAGCCCCCACTGAAGATGTGGGTGGCAAAGAAGAACTAACTCTCTTTTGCAGAAAATGGTCTCCAGCCAGCAATCAATGGCGTCTGATACTATTGCTGGGGACCTAAAACTGATTTAGGATGCACGATAAAATGTCATTCTATATACTTCATCTGAATCTCTTAGCAGTCATACTATGTCCTAACCTTGATATAAGATGTGACTGTCCCTATATGTGTCAAATGCTTATGCTTCACAACACTCTTGTGAAGCCTATCCTCCTAACTGCACTGTAGGGTACATCACCAAAAGCTTCAGAATGGATTCTGGACAGTGGATGCACAAATCATATGACTGGTGATCGAAGTCTTCTCATGGACTCAACCTTACGTCCATCCGACAAGAGTCATATCATATTTGCTGACATTGGTAAAAGCAAGGTATTGGTTCTAGGTAGAGTTGCAATCTCAAAGGATCAACACATGGATAAAGTGATGCTTGTTGAATCCCTTGGTTTCAACTTAATGTCTGTCTCAATGCTTTGTGACTTGAACATGATTGTGATATTTGGAAAATATCGTTGCCTTATACTAATGGAATCTGACAAATCTCTAGTCTTTGAAGGGTATCGAAAAGATGATCTATACATGGTAGATTTCTCAGCAGGTCCACAGCTTGTCGTATGTCTTCTCACAAAAGCTTCAGAATGTTGGCTCTGGCATCGAAGGCTAGGACATGCTGGCATGAGGAACTTACATTCACTCGTCAAGAAGAAGCATGTCATAGGCATCGATAATGTCAAGTTCAAGAAGGATCATCTGTGTGGTGCCTGTGAAGCTGGAAAGATGACAAGGGCAAAGCACCCCTCGAAGACAATCATGACAACATCTCAACCCTTCGAGCTGTTACACATGGACTTATTTCGACCCACGCACTACTCCACCATCACAACAACTGCCTGTCTCTATGGCTTCGTCATTGTTGATGACTACTCAAGATACACATGGGTTCATATAATTCTTTACAAGACTGAAGTGCAAGATGTCTTCAGGCGCTTTGCAAATCGAGCAATGAACAATTATGGTGTGAAGATCAAGCAGATCAGAAGTGACAATGGCACTGAATTCAAGAACACTAGACTTGATCTGTATCTGGATACAATGGGAATCACTCATGAGTTCTCTCCTCCGTACACACCTCAGCAAAACGGCATTGTTGAGCGCAAAAACAGAACCCTCATTGAGATGGCTCGAACAATGCTAGATGAGTACAAGACACCAAGAAAGTTCTGGCCTGAAGCTATTGATACAGCATGTCACATCATCAATCATGTATACATTCATAAGCTTCTGAACAAAACATCATATGAGCTACTTACTGGCAAGAAGCCGAATGTCAGTTACTTCAGAGTATTTGGAGCAAGATGTTGGATAAAGGATCCCCATCACAAGTCAAAATTTGCACCTAAGGCTCACGAAGGCTTCATGCTTGGCTATGGAAAGGATTCACACTCCTATAGAGTCTTCAACCTTTATCTCTACAAGATCGTTGAAACAGTGGGTGTGAAATTTGATGAAACCAATGGCTCACAGGGAGAGATTCTGCCAATTACACTTGATGAAGCTCCTTCAAACGAGTCTATCAAGCTGATGGAAACTGGTGAAATCATGCCCTCTGAAGCACAGCCTGAAGAGGAACTTATCATATCTGCACCAAATCAACCTGAAGACAATGCTCAGACCGAAGACAATCCTCCCAATAATGACAATGATCAGCCAGAGCAAAATCTTCGTCCTGTTCATCCTCGTGTTGCAAATGAAGTTCAAATAGAGAAGATAATTGATAGCATCAATGCACCTGGTCCGCTCACTCGATCAAGAGCAACACAACTAGCAAACTTCTGCGGGCACTTTTCATTTGTGTCAATATCAGAACCCAAGAAAGTTGCTGAAGCTTTTATGGAACCTGAATGGATTCAAGCCATGCAAGAAGAACTTCAACTGTTCAAGCTGAATAATGTTTGGGAACTTGTCAAGCGACCTGATCCTCGCAAGCATAACATTATAGGAACAAAATGGATATATCGAAACAAGCAAGATGAGCATGGTCAAGTCGTCAGAAACAAAGCACGTCTTGTGGCTCAAGGATATACTCAAGTTGAAGGAATTGACTTCGGTGAAACATTTGCTCCTCTTGCTAGGCTTGAAGCTATTCGTATACTGCTAGCCTATGCTAATCATCACAATATCTTGCTATATCAAATGGATGTAAAGAGTGCATTTCTCAATGGCAAGATTGAAGAAGAAGTATATGTCGCACAACCACCTGGATTTGAAGATCCAAAACATCCTGATATGGTGTACAAGCTAAACAAGGCACAGTATGGCCTCAAACAAGCCCCTCGTGCCTGGTATGATACAATCAAAGATTTCCTGAAGAGCAAAGGCTTCAAACCTGGATCTCTCGATCCCACTCTCTTCACGAAGACATATGATGGTGAACTGTTTGTGTGCCAAATATATGTGGATGACATAATCTTCGGATGCACCAACCAAAAGTACAGTGATGAGTTTGGGTACATGATGCAAGAGCAATATCAAATGTCCATGATGGGTGAGCTGAAGTTCTTCCTTGGTCTTCAAATTCGTCAGCAGAGGAATGGCATCTTCATATATCAAGAGAAATACCTCAAAGATTGTCTGAAGAAGTTTGGAATGGAAGACTGCAAAGGCTACACGATGACAATGCCAACCAAACACCATCTTGGTCCCAATGACAATGGTAAAGAGTTTGATCAAAAGGTATATCGCTCCATGATTGGTTCTTTGCTTTATTTATGTGCATATAGGCCAGATATTATGCTTAGTGTTTGCATGTGTGCTCGATTCCAAGCGGCACCAAAGGAATCGCATCACTTAGCTGTGAAGCGAATTCTTCGATATTTGGCTTACACCCCAACACTCGGATTATGGTATCCCAAGGGCTCAAAATTTGATTTGGTTGGATTCTCGGATGCTGATTATGCTGGTGACAAGGTGGATCGCAAGTCTACATCTGGCACATGTCATTTTCTTGGTCGATCACTCGTCTGTTGGTCTTCGAAGAAGCAGAACTGTGTGTCACTCTCAACTGCTGAATCTGAATACATTGCTGCTGGATCCTGTTGTGCTCAGCTTCTATGGATGAAGCAAACCCTCAAGGACTATGGCATCAACCTGAAACAAGTACCTCTCTTCTACAACAACGAAAGTGCCATCAAAATAGCCAACAATCCAGTCCAACACTCGAAGACAAAGCACATTGAAATTCGTCATCACTTTCTCAGAGATCATGTTATGAAGAAAGATATCGATATCATTCACGTCAACACTGAAGAGCAACTGGCAGATATCTTCACAAAGCCCTTGGATGAGAAAAGGTTTTGCGAGTTACGGTGTGAGCTAAATATCTTGGAATCCTCTAATGTCCTGTGATCAGGCAAACATCCTAACACTTAAGCATGTTGATGACTTAGATGTGCAACACACAAAGTAATGTATATCTTCAATCAACGAAGATTTACACTCTGAGTGTGAATATATTAACACGGAATTTGACTTCGGAGCGCCATGATAATTGTGCGCCGTGTCTGGGTCTAATACTTCCTATACGGTGGGTAACGCCACCACCAACTTTCTATGTTTGAAGTGTTTCACTCAAGGCGTTATATTGCAATGACTTCGCATTTGGTTTGTCTTCAGTTTCAATTTGTCTTCATGACTTTCTGCACTATGATGATTTGTTTGCTTTCTAA
>NC_057813.1:411211257-411219186 GCF_018294505.1 Triticum aestivum | reverse complement strand
ATGTCTTCAAGATTGGATCTTTTGAACTAAGTGAATGTGATCGGACCCTAACCTCTCTATGCTTCCTATCTCAAAATCTATCTGTCCAAATCATATGCATTCTATTGAAACTGTCGAATGTCTTCTCTGCGTCCTAGTCAGCAGAAGGCAAAGAGACAAACATTAAATCTGTTTTAAATGGCTTATCTTTACTGTTGAAATCCGGAGAAGCCGGAACCACTCTCCGACATGCCTGGCGGGCGTGGGAATGTGGGACAACCCTGAGTGTGTTGCATGCTTGACACGTACCCCTCAGATATGAACCGCCAGGGGCACCTGCATAATTGCGCTATGTCTCTCACCTACTTATAAATACCTGTCCCCTGCGGTAAAGAAATCCTTCTTCCACCTCTCCACCTCCGTCAAAACCCTAGCGCCACCGCTAGCTCGCGACGACGCCGGCGACGAAGAGCTTAGCTGCCGCGACTTCCCCGACGCCGTCCTCACGCCGGCCGCGGACATTGTCCTCTCCGCCGTCGCCGTAGGTGTCCTCCGTCGCCAAGTTAGGGCACGGTGGGCTGAACTGCTCGGTCTCCTATTCTTCCATCTAGCAGTTCTTCGTGCGGTAATTATAACTCTATTTTTACCACCTTTTTGATCTTCAAGATTCATCCTATTTACCGAAAGTAGTTTCTATCTATTCAAGCTAGATCTATTCCGTCTGCATCTCATACTACTTAGTCGATTCACTTAGATTTCTTGTCTAGTTTGATTCCTCACTTGTACTTATTCATGGATTGGTACAAATCTGGAACCAACTCACCTATATAAGTGAATGTCTTTGCATCATGAGGTCAATGTCTTCAAACTGATTTATCTTCAAAATCTTCTGAGAATGCATATGACCTCTTCCCCTTCCCTCGCATCTCTAATGCTGTCACATGTACATGTCAGTGGGAGAATCCCTTGGTTCTCATAGTCTACATTCGTTTGCAGAATACTTACAGCATCATATAAATTCTCCTGAAGCTAGTTCCTGCTTGACCAGCAAGGTGTAAATCTCTGAAGCCTTTGAACGTATTGAAGCCTTTCAGCTTGAAGTTCATGGCTGCAAAAAAATTAGCAAGGAAGGGTGGCAGATAGCGTAGAGAAGGAACATCTAATGATCTGCCTGATGACTTGGTAGAACTATACAAGACAAATCCTGAAGAGAATTATCATCAGAGGAAGACGCGAATCCAATGGATTCGGCGCTATTGGGCAGAGAAGTGGTTCAAGTACAAGTTTGTCACGAAGGAATATGCAGAGAAGAATGCCATCAAGAGACCTTGGGGCGATATCCTCTATCGAGGACTTCAACCCAAGAGCCTAGCTGAAGCCATTGACCAAGGCTTCTATCCTTGCATGGTCCGTGGGCCACAGCCTGCGAACGCAGATCCCACCTCACTACTATGGTGTCGTGACGATCCTCTCTTCAAGCGCAACTACCAGTTTGCTGTGGCTTCGGCCAAGAAGAACAAGAAGTCCTTGGGTCTGGACTTCAACCCAGGTCCCTCTGCTCCCCGTGCTGACGGCTCCCGTGATGCTAATCCCAATGTCATTGGCCCCTACGCCAACCTTGACGGCCTCATCACCTACATCATGGTCCAAGGCGCCAGAGTAGATCATTCTGACAATGGTGCGGACTCTGATGAAGCCCCAGCTCCTCCTCCAAAGCCACAGAAGCAAAAGAAGTCAAAGGCTTCAACCTCAGCTGCACCTCCAAAGACTTCTCTTGCGAAGCCACTGGCCACTGCACCTCCTGAAGCCAGTGTGCAATCTGAAGATCAATCCCGTGTCTCCAAGAGAACGGAGAATAAGAAGCAACTTGTCAGACCATCTGATCAAAGAGCCTTGACTCCTGCTGCCATTCTGCATGAAGAACCCATTGATCTATCAAGTGATGAAGATCTTGCTAATGATTCTCTTGAGCAGCTGATAAAGAGCAAGGAAGAAGCAGAAATCTTCAGCAACTTGCCTCTCTTTGATGTGACCATCATCCACAATTTCATTGATGAGTGGTTCGACACCCCCAACGTCAGCTTTGAAGATTTACAGCTCCCCATTGGCCTCAGTGTCTCCTTCAATGGAGCCATTGCTTCTGAGCTAGCTCTTGCTCAGCGCATCGTTGAGCTCAAGAACAAGATTGATTATGAGAAGGCTCAATTCAAGAAGCATGTGGCCAAGCTAAGTGTTCAAGACGTCCGCAACTTCAAAGTCATGCTCCATGAGCTTAAAGAAGCTTTTTTGAAGAACGCCAAGAAGCTCAGGGCTCACGTGAGCGCATGAAGATTTTGGCTGATAAGTGTGTGCTTGCCTACAATGAGGCTGAGAAGCGCAAGCCACTTGGCCGTCCTGGCATTGACCCTAGGATGGCTGCAAAGAAGAAGAACAAGCGCCCTGCTGATCACCCTGAACCTTCAAGCCAAGAAGCCCCTCGCATTATCTTCCCAAGCAGCATGACTGGCTCGAAGCCAAAGGTCACCACAACAGCTTCAAAGCAGAAGAAGACGAGGGCTGCCGAGGCTGAAGCCAGAAAGAGAAAGAACACTGAAGCCTCTAATGCCGCTCCCTCCAAGAAGAAGCGCAAGACCAAGAAGACTAGGGCTGCTTCCATAGAGCCCTTAGTTGTTGAACCCATTTCTGTGGTTCGCCCTGTGTCAGTACATCAAGAACGAAGAATGGTAGTCCATGAGCCTGCTCCCACAGAGGCTCATGAAGCTGAAGATATTCCAGCAGCTGAACACACCGCTGCTGAAGACATTGGTCATGATGACAATGTAGCTGATGATGAAGTTCTTCCTCAGATCGAACATGAAGTGGTATCATCGCCTGTTCGTATGAACAGTGAACTCATCAGCATTGGTCGTCCTTTGACGCCAATTGCTCAGGATGCCTCGTGGGCTGATCATCCACAACAACAACAAGACTTCCCCAGTACTCCCCAACAACAACAACAACAACAAGCTACACCGCCAGTGCAAGAAGAAGATGAAGACTTTCAGGCCCAACCAACTCCATCTCCTAAGGCGAAGCCAGCACTTCGCAGGCTTCGCAGAGGACAAAGGCCTCAAGTCCCTCTGTCGAGCGTTCCTGAAGGAGAAGTGTAACGTTCACCTGTTGCACGTCAAGTATTTTCTGAGCCTGCTCCAACAGTGAATGTCTCTGAGTCTGAAGCACATGCTGCTGAAGACATTCCGGCTGCATCAGCCGAAGAAAATGAAGAAGAAGTACGTATACCTACTCCCCCAGCGATTGAAGAAGAAGTTGTTCCAGATGTGAACGTGCCTGTGCCGGACCCTCCTGTTCGTCAAGAGGAGGTTGACAATGTTGAGGCTGCCACCACCAACGCCAATGAAGCCAATGACGTAGTCATGGCTGACGCTAATGTGGAGCCTGCACCAACCAGTGTGCCTGAAGTAAATGTGGCCACTAAACCTGAAACCAATGAGGATGCTGCACCTGAAGCCAATGAGGATGTTGCACCTGAAGCTAACATGACAACTGCTCCCGAAGCACCCGTTGTGCAGCCTGACGCCTCAGCTGTTGCCCCTGCTCCTGTTCCGCCACCAAGGCCTCACACCATTGAGCAAGCATACAATCACGGTTAGCTTACCACTGTGCGATGGCCCATTCTGGTGCCTCCGCCTTCTGCCTCAGGACCCCAATTCGACTATCATGTTGAGCATAGGCCTCAGGTCTAGAAGCCAAAGCCCAGGATGCCAAGGTTTCCAGGTACTGCCAACTCACCAGGGTCCTTCAATGCTAATGGCTTCAAAAGCCACAATACCTTCTTTGACAGCGCCAAGAACCCCTACTCCAAGCCAAGGATATCATCAGATCGGTTCTGGAGCTATCAGCAGAGAAGCTATTACTCCTGTGGACTATATGATCAAGGGCACATTTTCCCTCATATGCGCCTTGACACTAAAGCTATTGCTGGATTGCCGTGCTTAGAAGAAGCACTTGATTGCTTTCGTGATGCTGGTCTGCTCCACTTTGTGACAGACAAAGAACATTGGAATGAAGACCTATTGCTTCAATTCTATGCTACTCTACACATTCGCGGCTACTACAGGGACATCAAGACATGGGTTCTCGAGTGGATGACTAGAAATGTTCATCATGAAGCCAAAGCTATGGATATCATTGAGCTTACAGGGCTAGCCACTCTAGGAGAACTATATGAACCTGACTGTCAGCTACACCGCAATGCTGTGGAGAGCATCTTTCATAAGCCAGAACCCAATATGAGCCAGATGCTGAGCATGATGAAGCCTTTGCCATCTGACGCTGAGTATCCCACACATTTCTTTGTTGAAGACCTTGAGTATCTGCCTCCTACCATATATCATATCATCAGGCGAACTCTATGGCCAGTCAAAGGACATTCATCAGCGGCCAAGCTTGAAGGAGCTATGAAGACTTTGGTCTTCTATATTCTCAATGGCATCAGCTTCAACACTCAGGAATTCTTCATCAGGCAACTTGCTGCTTCCGGCTCTGACCTATTTGTTCTAAAGTTTTATGCTCCATGGGTCATGCGCCTCATCAAGCGACACTCATCTGTCAATTATCAGCCCTCTGCTCGCAATCATATAATATTTCTGCCAGAGGTTGATATGTCAGTTGATGCTATATACTCTGACCGTGCCAAGACGCCGCTTTGTCTTCAGAATATTGAGCACCAAAGCTTCACTCAGCCTATTGAAGGTGTTCAAGCAGCGACAAGAATCTATCCACTGGCTGGTAACACTCGTCTGCCTCACAGAGCACCCACTGAAGCCACTGAAAGCACCATTGCGCAAAGGCCTAGGAAGCATTCTCGCATTCTCAATGACCGATAACTTCTTGTGGCCCTTCATCGGAAACAGGATAAGCATCATTTCTGGCTCAAGAGACAGATGCAAAGCCTTTTGGTGGATGTCAATCGCATTCACAACCTCACCACCAAGAATGCCTTTGTTGCTCATGAAACTTGCCGGCGCTCATGGAAGAGTTTGACCCTTCTCAGTGCTGAAGCTGATCTTCAAGATGATGGCTTCAATGAAAGATTCCATTTTGACTCCACTCCTCCACGGACTGCTGTCTTACGTCGCACTCCATCTCTTGAAGACTCTGAATATTCTTCTTCCGCGGCAACAATTAATGCCAGAGTGATCGATGATGAAGATGACGCTACTTCACCACCTCCTACTACTGCACGCCTCGACACTGCACCAAGTTCGTCTGCATCGCCAACCAATGACGACAACCCTGCTGCTTCACCTACTCATGACGAGTAGATGCTCTATGTCTTCAAACCTTTTTGGTCATTACTGACAAAAGGAGAAGAAGCGTATGTGTTGATAGTCTTCAAGCGGGTTCATATGGGCGGTTGCATTATATTTTGCTGCGTGCTTACAACTCTTGCGTTTTGAAACATTTGGTTCTTTGAGTTGTAACACCTAAACTTGATGGTCGTCTGCTACTTCTGCTACTTATTTGCTTTACTATTATGCGATGATAAATTCCGCATGTGCGATGATAACTTCCGCACTTAGATCATTCTGCAGACGTCCATTTTTCATTATGCATGTCATTCTACTTGATATATCAATTCATGCATGATCAATTATCTTCATAAGTTGAAGTGGATCTCCACAAGTACAACCTGCCATGTGCATTTGCATTCCAAAAGCAAACTACTTATATGCACATCTTCAGGGGGAGCCCTTGCAACTTATGAAGACAATTTCCTATCCCTACAATTTCACATACTTTATCCCCGTTGAAAACTTCAACTAGTTTGTCATCAATCACCAAAAAGGGAGAGATTGTAAGTGCATCTAGTGCCACCCCTAGTTGGTTTTGGAGTATTGACGACAAAGTTGGTTGAGGGACTAATGCGTTTGTGAGAATTGCAGGATAATGCAGGTAGTGTCCCTCATTGATTCGGTTTACCTACCGGAGATGACCCCTAAAAATGTATGAAGACATTGAAGACAATAGTGGTATGAGAAGATATTCATATTGAAGACTATGACATGAGAAGACATTGTGTGAAGACTTTGGAGCGCGAAGACTGTGTGGTTTCGTTGTTTCCTTTTCTTCTTTGTTGAGTCATAGGAACCACCGTGCAGTTAAGTGGGGTCCAAGTGAACTAAGTCAGAGTGACTGATGTGATGCTCAACCAAAATCCTATGTCTTCGAGCGAAGACAATGAGAGCAAATCTTATCCAGAGCTGGATGAGTCATCTTTGCTTGTAGCCCAAGTAAAGTTGACGCGTGTGTTTGAAATCTGACCGTTGGAACACGTGTCAGTTCCATAGTGACCCAGGGTCATTTTGGACAAATCAGGTCGGATTGCCTAGTGGCTATAAATAGCCCACTCCCTACACCATAAATTGGTAGCTGCTCAGAGTTTGTGCATGGCTTTTGTCGTTTGAGAGCAACCCACCTCGAAGCATTTGAGAGAGAGAAATCCTTGCGAGGACAAAGCCCAAACACCTAGAGCCAAAGAGTGTTAGGCATCACTGAAGTCTTTCTGTCTGTGTGACCTGAAGACTTATTCCACTTGAGGACTGTGAATCCTCCAGCCGGTTAGGCGTCGCGTTCTGAGCATCCAAGAGTCATTGTGGATTGCCGGTGAACGATGTCTGTGAATGTTTGGAAGTCTCCCTTGAAGACTTACCAGAGTGATTGGGCGAGGACTGGGTGTCCTTAGCTCAAGGGGAATAAGGTGAAGACACGGTCTTCTGAGTTAAATCTCAGCCTCCCTAACCAGACGTACAGTTGTCACAGCAACTGGAACTGGTCCAACAAATCCTGTGTCTTTAACAAGCAACTGGTTCTATCCCTTCCCAACCTTACTTTAGTTTGTCTTCGTGAAGTCATTGCCTATCTGTTTATCTGTTTGACTTCATTGCTTGACTACTATTGTTGATTGGCTTCACACTATCTTCCATCTTGATCCTTACTACCTAACTGCTATTAGTCATGTACTTTCACATCATTACATACTTGACTATGGCTTGTTTAGTGTAGTTTATCTTCCGCAGCATATCAATTAGGTTATTTCTGTTGTTTGTCTTCGAAACTGCCAAGTTTTGAAGACTTTCATAAAAATCGCCTATTCACCCCCCCTCTAGTCGACACTAGCACTTTCACCTAGCCCGCGCCCATGCTCCCCGGCTTCCCCGGTGGCCTCGGAACCGCTCGACTGGGCATCTTCAGTGGATGGCGAGGTCAGATCTGAGGCCGGTTCCCCATCCTCCGCCCCGGCGCCGCAGGTCTCGTCGGGCCTGCTTATCTCCATGCCTCCCCGGGGTCTGGCTGCTGGGTCCCCTCCGGATCCAGTAGTCCTTGCCACCGCCCTGCCGGTCGGCCCGCTGCCTCGTGCGGGTGGAGGCGCCCGCCTCAAATCAATCATGGTTGCTCCGGGCATTGATGGCGCCGGATCCCAGGATATCCGGGCATCTCCATGCACTGCGCCCGCGGATCCGCCAGGCCCTAGGCTGCGCTACTTGATCATCATTCCTCCATCCACTAGCGCCGAATCCCCGGCCGATTTCCGGCCGGCACCTGAGGATGGATGGACGCAAGTGCATCCAAGGAAGCAACGCCGCGCTTTTCCCCTGGACGGTGGAAATCCCCCTCCTCCTTCAATGCGCCAACGCCGGCAGAGCCAGGAGATCAATGCTGCTAGGAAGGCCTTCTTAAGGCGATGTGAGGGCCTTTGCCTCTAATGCCTAAGCTCTGAGCATAGAAGAAAGGAGTGCAGAGATCCCACCCACTGCCTCAACTGTCGTCTCCCAGGCCACCAATCCAACGCGTGCCCCGCCAAGAAGCCGCTGCTAATGGCCGGCGTGCCATGCCGCGCCCCGGCCGCCCCGCAGGTCCGGGGCCCTGTCCGCGATCGGCTGCATTTCC